>NC_142371.1:15596940-15746940 GCF_059441005.1 Hippichthys cyanospilos
TTTCGTAGTAAATAAAGAGACTGACCTCTCCAGGGTTCGCCTCCTTGTCCCCGTGTCATTACAATGCAGAAAGGACCAAACACGCCATGCCGCTTTGCTTCAGCTACTCCGGTAGGATCTCCGCCAGTGCCACTCAAAGACCCCAAGCCTCCTGAGTCCAGGTTCAGGAACGCTATGAAGGCAACCCTGAGACATGCGAAGCCTTCCTGATGAACTGCTTGCTGTAGTTCATTCTTCAACCGAGGACGTTCGTTTCCAAGCAAGGTAGAGTGGTGTTCACTACCACCTTAGTGGGCGAGCCCGCTTGTGGGGAATGGAGGAGTAGAGTAGTCGGATGGAGAGTAGGTAGTCGCCCCCACATGAGGTGGCAGATGAGAACCATTCTTAACTGGGGTCCATCCTGTGATCTCTCCTGCTTCCAGCAAGCATTGGTACGCGAATCCTGCGGTGCTCCACCTGTCCAAGTGAACCTTGCTGTCATCTCCTTTCTGTTCTTCACTGTCCCTGGTCCCACCGCTCTCTGGATTTCATCACCGGGCTTCCCCCTTCCAACGGTAATACTCTCATCCCATCAGTTGTTGATTGGTTCATCACAATGCCATCAGCAAAGGAGACGGCCCAGCTACTCATCCACCATGTCTTCTGTCTCCATGGCCTGCCTCTCTGTGGTTTCTGACAGAGGTCCACAATTTACATAATCCTTCTGAAAAGACCTTTGCCGGCTCATCGGGGCTACCAGTCTATCCCCTGGTTTCCATCCCCAGACCAATGGGCAAATAGAATGACTAAACCAGGAAGTTGTGACCACCCAACTCCTGTGGGCCGAGTATGCCCACAATTCCCTAAACAGCTCTGCTACCGGCCTGTCTCCCTTCAATTGAGTGTAAGTTTACCTACTCCTGCTGTTCCCTGCCTGGACAATGATGACTCTTGTCCTTCTGCTCTTGTGTTTGCCCAACGGTGCCGATGGACCAGTGTTCAAGCTTGCTCAGCTCTGCTGCATGCAGGTGGACGTAACAGGCAGCGCGCACCAACGCCGACTTACCAAGTGGGCCAGAAGGCAAGGTTGTCTAACAGGCACCTGTTCAACTTCCCTGCCAATCAGCACTAAACAGCAACACTACTGATAATCACCTGCTCAGTATATAACCGGGTCTCTCCCTTCCATAACTCACCATATTTTCTTAATGCATTACGCCGAGCTTTCCAGCACTGTACCTTGCCTACTTGTCCGTGTCTTTACCCAGCCTGTCCTCGACCATTTGCCAGCCCGCCGACATTCCATGTTTGCCCGTGTTCTGACCCAGCCTGCATCCGGCCATTCGCCAGCCTGCCGGACCCTATTGCCCGGCCGTGTACCAAACCAGCCTGTCCCCTACCATCTATCAGCCTCTCCACTCATTTTGCTTTCAGTCATCTTTCGAGCCAGTATTAGATATTAAATAAAAAGGTTGAACTTCTACATACCAGTCTATGTGTGCTCCTGGGTCCGACTATTTGCCCCCATGTCATGATTACCAAATGCTTAATACAGAACATCTGGCTGTTCATGAGCATGTTCCTCACTGTCTTTCTAGGTCCTAACATCTACAGCCAGAACCTAGCATCACTTAGTGGTGACATTGAGACACCATTCAGTTTAACCACCACTGGCCACCAGCTCCTACTACGTTGGTCATCTGACCACGGCACCAACCGACGAGGCTTCCACATCAGATATGTGGGTGAGTATCGAAGTATGTATCCAGTTTTTAATCATTGTATCTTCAAACTAATGAAATCCCCATATCACACTTTTATTTTTTTTAAATACCTATACTATCATTCTGTCCATATGACAAAATTAGTGACCAACCTAAATTCTTGGAGATGGCCCTCGCATGTTGTTAATGCACTGTTAATGATCGAACATCAAACGCTAAAATGCCATGGGTTTACAATATCACTATACGTATATTGCCACAACACTACTAGTGAATACTACTACTAGTTTTACTAGGGAAGGTTATAGGGCTGGATGGGCGGTGAATGGATTTCTTTGAGATGGAGGTCCTGTGTTCCCTGGACTGGGTGTGGGTGAGGAGGCGGGTGGCAGAGTCCTGGACAGTGCAGTTTTAGGAGAATAGTGGCATGAAATGTTTTATATTTTCTAAGGGGGATTGTTTTGCAATATATATATATATATATATATATATATATATATATATATATATATATATATAGAGAAGCATTGCCATAATCCCATTTTATGTGACTCTTTCATTTCCTACAGCATTGTACTGCAGTACACCTGACTCCCCGCAACATGGTTTTGTGGTCAGTCAAACCGGGGGTCATATAAACAGCACAGTGCGTTGGGCCTGCGACAGGGGGTACAAGCTGATAGGAAAGGGGACCGCTGTGTGCAAAATGACCCCCTATGGCTACTACATTTGGGATGTGCCAGTGCCTGCTTGTCAAGGTAAGGTTATTTTACACAGATGGCTTTTGATTACCAACTTTTAATTAACTTAACTAAACTTAATTAATTAACTAAATAGTTTGTCTTACATAACTACCAGGTCAGGCACTACACAGGCTGAATCCAGACAATTAAACAAAAATCCATCTGTACCATCACCATAATCTGTCAATGGAAATAACACACATTTAAAAGGTGTGGTTCATCTACATGCAACTTAATTAAGCCCGTTAATATAAGTTGAAGAACTGTAAAGAACTATGAATTATTTACACTATTGAATAGTATGATCACTGACAATTAAATAATGTTCAGATTTAACGGTTGCATACATAAGAAAATGTCTAATGTCTGGAATTTTTGTTTGCATAGCAGAGATAAATGTTTTGAACATCTGACACTATTTGCCAAGAGTTTTCCCATCTCACATTCCTTACTTCTCTGCTGTAGAAACTGAGCAAGATTATGTTTACCTGATTTGTTCCTAAGGCTCCGTTGTCCAAGGCAAGCAAATATTTCTCCCATTTGTTTTTTTCTGCTTGTCTCTTCGCAGATGGAACACTCTTCCCACCCTTATTTCCTTGCTTTGCTTGCTTTGTCCTTCATCCTTCAACCCATTCATCCATTTTCTACCACTGTATTTGGGAGTTGGGTTGCAGGGAAGCAGCTTAACTAGGAATGCCCAGACTTCACTCTCCCCAGCCACTTTCTCCAGCTCCTCCAGGACATAATCTATCCAGTGTGTCCTGGGTCGTCCTTCTGGTGAGACATGCCTGAACACCTCGCCAGGGACCCGTCCAGGAGGCATCATAAGAAGATGCTTGAACCACCTCAACTGGCTCCTCTCAATGCGGAGGAGCAGCAGTTCAATAATGAAGCCCTCGTGAATGATCGAGCTTCTCACCTCATCTCTAAGAGAGAGCCCAGACACCCTGTGCTGGAAACTCATTTCGTCCGCTTGTATCCAAGATCTCGTTGTATTGGTCATGACCCAAAGCTTTTGACCATAGGAGAGGGCAGGAATGTAGATCAATCATCTTTTGGCTCAGCATTTTCTTCACCACGACAGGCCACAGCACATCGGATGCTGTACCGATCCACCTGTCATGCTCCCGTTACATGCAACCATCACTCATGAACAAGAACCTAGAACACTTTAACACCTCTACTTGAGACACCCAGGGAGGGCATTTCACCCTTTTCTAACTGAGGACCATGGTCTAAGATCTGGAGCTGCTGATCTCCATTCCAGCCACTTCACACAGCTGTGATACGCACCTGTTAGAGTTGGAGATCACGGTCTGAACGACAGCACCACAAATAGCAGAGATGAGATGCTGAGAACCCTGAACTGGACCCCCTCACCAATTTGGCTGCACTTAGAAATACTGTCTATTAAAATAATTTACAGAATTAATGACAAAGTGCAGTCTTAGCGGAACTCAACCTTCACCGGAAGTAAATTTGACTCACTGCCGGAAATGCGGACCAAACACTGACATTGGGCATACATGGAATGAACAGCCTGTATCAGATATCTACAGGCTGTAGTTTATATTACAGATGTTTATTTGGACTCCTGATGTCTGGTATGCGGTATTCCCTAAGCACGCCACAAGGAATTCCCCGAGGGACACAGTAGAATCCCTTTTCCTCGTCCACAAAGCACATCTAGACTGGATGGGCAAACTTCCATGCACCCTTGAGGAATCTGCCAAGGGTGTAGAGCTGGTCCACTGTTCCTCATCCTGAATCTTAGGTTTGACTTTCTGATGCACTCCCCTTGTCAACACTTAGAACTTATCAAGGAAACTGGGTAGTGTGATCCTTCTGTAGTTGGAACACACCCTCTGATCCCCCTTTTTAAGACCACCAATCTGGTCAGCCACTCCAGGTGCACTGTCCCCATTGTACACGTGATTTTGTAGAGGCATGGCAAGCAGGACAGCCCAACAACATCCAGAGCCTGTTGGAACTCCAGGTGGATCTCATCAACCCCCGGGGAGTTTTTTTTCCACCTATGTGATCTCAGCACCAGAGATAAGATAGTCGATCGCAGACTTTCCAGACTATGCTCCCTCAAAGTAAAACAATTCGGTAGAATTGAAGAGGACTTCAAACTATTCTGACCTCTGGGTCAGCAGTGGTCCATCTCGACTGTACACAAAGGTACACTGCTTGTCACCTACTAAGAGGTCGGATTTTGGACCAGAATTTCCTCAAACCCGTTTGGAAGTCATTTTCCATGGCCTCACCAAACTTCTTCCATGCGTGAATTTTTGCCTCAGCAACTGCCACATGCCTCCATGATCCCGTCATCTTACTGTAGTAGAGGATGACTCCCGGACGCCTCCCTGGTGAGGTATTCCGAGCATGTCCCACTGAGAGGAGGCTTCCCTGCTTAGGTGCTGCCCCCGTGACCTGACCCAGGATTAAACAGAAGATAATAGATGGCTAGACTGCTTAAGCCACATTCTGCTTGGCCAATCAATATAAGTCAGCTACCTATGGAGTCACAAAGCCCAAAATGGACCAAAAGCCCACCTTTTCAGCTTGAGAGCATACTTTACCGCTGGTGTCCATCGGTGGGTTTGGGTATTGCTGCCATGACAGGCACCAACCATCTTAGAGCCACTAATCTGATCAGCTGTCTCAACAATAGAGGCACGGAATATGTTCCACTCTGACTCAATGTCCCGTGCATACCCTGGGACGTTTAAGAAACACTGCCGGAGGGGGAGTTGAAACTCCTTCTGACAGGGGATTCTGCCAGATGTTCCCAGCAGACCAAACACAAGATGTTTGTGTCTGCCAGGTCTGACCAGCATTCTCCCCCACCGTCAGAGCCAACACACCACCAGGTGGGGATCAGTTGACAGCTCTGCCACTCTCTTCACCCGAGTGTCCAAATCATGCAGCCGCAAATCAGATGATACAACTAAAGTCAATTGTCGAACTAAGCTTGGTGTATCCTGCTACCAAGTGCACTGGTATTATGTAATGTGCTGTCCTTTGTGCTATTTTTGTAGCCTCCTCTAGTATTTTTCCTACCAAAGTGAACCAACCATGTCGACAAAATTTTCACGACAAGAGGAGCAGGCAGGGGAACTCTTCTTGCCTCACTGGGACACTTGCCGCCGGATACATCATAGGCCCATGGAACAAATGGAGGGTGGTGTGTCTGTCAATGTCGTCAATAGAAGATGTGAAAGATGTCTACAGTACGTTATTGAAATTCTAATTAAAGGGATTCTCTTCATCGGAGTTTCTGAATTTCTGATTATTACGAAGTTTGCCAGATGGGCAAAGCCGGATGGCTAAAAGGCTTTTAAGGTGTTGTGCAAGTGACCAATGCTCAACCTTTTGCTGCGAGAGAGCTCAACCGCAAATTGGATGTGATGACAGAGTCCCCGAGCAATGGGGAAGTGGGCATCTTGCCTCGAAAAATTGATTGCTTATACGGCTTCATGAAGCCCCATTCAGAGTCTCATGCAATGGACTTAATGTCAATCACATGGTTTATCAACCTGCCCACAAAACATCTGTTATCCGGACTTTTTTCGCTTGAGGAGGAACTCCGCCTTATGCTACAGTCTCCCTCACTATCTTCCAGGGTGCCTTAATCACACTTGTTCTGGGAGATCAAGGACACTTGCGCACACATATCCACTGAAAACACACATACACCACCCCTATCTTCACCGCCACCGACAGTCCTGAAGTTTGCTTATGCAATGTGACCTGTTAAACAACAAAACCTGGCTGCTAACATGACCCCTCCCCTCCTCCCCCATCCATCTATATGTTTACTGAGTTGTGTAGTGTTGTCCTCTTTTTGTGTTGTCGCATGTGCAAGGATTTTTTTCCAGGCTCATGCTATGCCATTTGGCCATGGCCGAAGACTCATATTTATCTCTCCTCCCTCACCATGTGTTTTCTTTCATTTAATTTAAGATTTCAAACCACTGTTCCTGTGGCGTAACCTGACCATTCTTGTCGCGTTGTATAACCCATTAGTTACTGTCTTTGTATGTTTCTTGGACAGTTTGAGCCATTTAAGTAAATTTTGTTGCCTTGTTCAGGTGTAGTGATAAATAAGTGCATCTTGAAACTTGACTATAAATCTTCTAAACATTCAGCCATTTTCTATAGCCTCTTACCCTCGATAGCATCGTTGGCTTGCTAGTGCTTATCCCAGCAGTCTTCGGGCAGTAGGTTGGGGAAATCCTGAAAAGAATGCCAGCCAATCACGGGTCACACAGAGACAAACAACCATTCACACTCACAAACACACCTAAGGGTTAATTGCAGTCTCCAATACACCTTCCATGCATGTTTTTGGAACGTGGGAGGAGACGGGAGTGCCTGGAGAAGACCCACATCAGAAATCTCTAGTAGTCTTGGTTATGTTTCATCCCATTTGGGTTCATTACCCAAGAAAGAAATATGCGATATCAAATATCCCATTCTTAATTAATATCTGACATTTGGGATTTGACATATATGCAAATATATGTGTGATGCACAGCAATTGGGAATTTTTCTGTCTAACCAGATTAATGCACTTGACTTACTTTCTTCCCAACAGAGCCTTTCAAGTCAATTTCAACTGTGTAACCATTAGGTTCACCTGTTAAACATTTGTGAAAAACTATAAATAAAGACGGAGAAAAGGCACTCTTTATTGCTCCTTCATGAGGAGAACGGAGATGGACTGCATGAATTCAATTCTACAGTGCTCTGAAGCAGTCTCTCCAAACACCCTTTTTTTATTTGGTTCATAGATCCCTAGGTTAGATGAAGGTTCCAGTCCTAAAAGTGCAGCTGGGGGGGGGTGGGGAAGCACGGCCAGAACCCAGTGTATTTGTTCATCAGGTCTGCATGTGTAGGTAGAAGATCAGTACATGTATGGCGCAAGACATTCAGCAAGATATTTTGTAAATCACAAGTGAAGTGACATCTGCCCATGGTTTGAGCTTGGCCAGTCTGGTTTGAGCGTGGCCTTTCTTTGGCAAATATGAGACAGCAAATATGAGACAGCACTCCTTCTCACGCCAACAATTTTACAGCAACGCATTTCTTCATTCAAAGCAGTTTTATTGATTGTAGTAAATGTATAACTATATTTACAATTATTCAGACAGTAACTGTGCAATAAAGGTCTGTCAGCAAATCTTTTCTGGTTTCCTGCAGCTGTGTCATGTGGTGTGCCCAGCGCGCCAATGAACGGAGGTGTTCTTGCTGTTGATTATTCTGTTAGCACACGAGTTACCTACTTTTGCAACAGTGGTTACCGACTTTCCTCCAAAGAGTTAACGACAACAGTCTGCCAGCCAGATGGTACCTGGAGCAACCACAACAAGATACCGGGATGCATCCGTGAGTATAAACACAGAAGTGGTGGTCCATGACTTTCACATGTATGCATTCTGTGATGTCAGACTTTCGAATAACCCCCTCATGCGCGCACATGTATGCATTATGGGCTATTTTCCTATGCTTGTTTAAAAGCTTTTTGTTTCGGGAATAAATAGCAAAGAAATAAAATTATGTTCTTATATTAAGCTGCAATTTGTGATTTGTGGATATTTCTTTTTTTATTATAATTTTTTTTTTAAGTTTTGACAACATCACGTATAATGACACGTTTTGAAGGCTGATGCGAGTTTATTGACGTTTAAGTCTAAACAAAAAATATGGGACCTGCGTCCCTTTCAGCCATTTCTGCCACTCCTTCAAGGTCACCTTGACTGCCAGCAGCTCATGGTTGCCAACATCAGAATTCTTTTATGTTGGGGACAGCAAGCTGTAAAAGAAGGCACATGGACAGATTTTGCTGTCTTATGGAAAACACTGGGAAAGCGCAATTCTGAACCCAAAATCCAAGGCATCTGCTTATAATAATAATAATAATAATGGATCTAATTTATTACGCACTTTCCATTCAATAGAATGTCAAAGTGCTACAGAAAAAGCAAAAACCTAAAACATAGCATCAATAAAAATAGTACTTTAAAAAATGTCAACTTAAGTGAACGCTTTACTAAAAAGTGCTTTTTAAGATCTCCTTTCAAAGAGTCCACCAACTGTGGCACTCTTAGATTCGGTGGAAGAGGATTTCACAGTTTGAGGGTGACTGAGCAGAAAGCTCACCCATGCTTTGTAGGTTTGTCTTTATTGGTTTAAGGAGGTTTTTATTGGAAGAGTAGAGGTAGCGAGTTGATGAATGTGGGGAGAGTAGTTCCTTGAGGTATGTGGGGGCTTTGCCATGAATACACTGATGTGTAAGGAAGGAGATCTTGTATTATGTCTGGAACTTTATGGGAAGCCAGTGGCGGGATTTCAGTGTGGAGGTAATGTGTTCACGCTTTCACACTCTTATTAGAATCCTGGCAGCGCTGTTTTGTATATACTGGAGTATTTTTAAGCTCTTGCCAGAGATCCATACGAGAACTGTATTGCAGTAGCCCAGCCTGAAGACGAAGGTGCGGACGAGTTTTTCAGAGTCAGCCGGAGTGAGGGCAGAGCAAAGTTTTTGAAAAGCGTAAATGGAGAAAGGAAGTTTTCTAAATACTGTATATTTCCCGTGGGCTTCAAAATTCAACTGGGGGTCCATTTTAACTTTGAGGTTTATGATAATGGCTGAAAGAGGAATGTCTTGTCTGGAAAAAGTGATACTTGTTATAGGAGATAAGCTGATCTGTTTGGGGTGCCAATTTGATTTATTTCAGTTTTGGAAGTGTTGAGCTGCATGAAATAGGTATTCATCCACCCGTTCGTCTCCAGGAGGTTGGTGAGCATGGTTGTTTTTCAAATATAGCTGTGTGTCATCAGCATAGCAGTGGAATGAAAATCCATGCCTGTTGATGACATGTCCGAGGGGTAGCAAGTACAAGGTGAATCGGTAGGGCCAAGAACAGATCCCTGGAGGACACCACATGTGACAGATTGGGTGCGGTATTTAAAACCACCCTGGCACACACATTCTGAACACAGCAGTGTTATTGAGTCTGATGTATTGAAGGCGGGTGAGCAGAATGTTGTGGTCAACTGTCAAAAGGTGCAATAAGATCCAGGAGTTTCAATTCAAGAGTGGTTTCCGTGCCATGGGCAGCGCGGATACCTGATTGAAAATTTTCCCCTAGGCTATTGTGGTTAAGATGATTGTGAAGCTAAATGCGCACAACTTATTCCAAGATTTTTGAAAGGAATTGAAGATTTCAATAGTTTGAGAGTACTTCTGGGCTGACGGAGGGATTTTTTGAGGAGAGGACTGAGACTGAGACTGGTGGTTTTCAGGGCTGAAGGGATGCAGCCAGTCTGTAGAGAGAGATTTATGATTCTAGTGATTAGGGGGCTTCAGATTTTGGATTAGAATTTCCTCGAAGCCATTCAGATGCCGTTTTACATGGCCTCTTTGAACTCGTTCCAGTCCTGAGTTGTTGCCTTGGTGACCACTGAAGCCGTTCTGGGATTGTCGCCCTGACACCAACCACCAGGCACTGGCTGCAACTCTGATGCCTAAACAATGGAGGCGTAGAACATGGTTGTTAGACTAGATGTACATAACTTATCCCCTATTTACTCTTATTGTATTGCAAAGCAATTATTTAGCAGTATAACCTTGTTTGAATGATGAAAGAGAAAGTTCTGTTCAAGGAGCGAACAAAGACTAGCTAACTACAGGTCTGTCAATGGCTGTTACAGGGCAATTCCGCCACGCTCCGCACCATTCCGCAGCGATGGACACACACCTTGACAAGTCAAACTATGCATGTGCAGGGATCATCAACTCGGTCATTTGTGGAAAGTTTGCTTGGATAACACATCATTGCATAAGCCTAAAAAAAGGCTTCTCCAGTCTCCGAAGGCAACTCTACACGGGTCCCATTCACGCCTAGCCGTAAATGCTGTGCTAAAACAGCGCGTGGCCAATCTTCTCTCTTTATTTTTTCTTTCGGCGTGAGTCTAGCACTCTTCCTCCTCTCTTGTGCTCTCATCAATCAAATGCGCAAACACATTAATTCAAAACAGAAAACAAATGTGAACTAGAGCTGCAAGCAGCTATAATGGGCCCTCGCAGACCTGTGCACATTGGAGTATGAACAGTTCTATGTTTGAACAGTTTTGGGTATGAATATATTTGTGCACTTGCACGTGAACAGTAGAAGTCAATGTTGAAGAAAAGGTCAAACTTTCATTAGCATTTGTTCAACTGGCGCAACTAAGTAAATGGAATGTCAAAAATGGTATTATATTTCCTGCCACAACGTGATTCTAGCACTACAATGGAATGTAGACTTCGATCACATGTATGAAATAGAATTATACTATAAAGTTTAATATTTTTTAAAGCTTGTTCAACTGAGTTAAAAAAATTTTTGTCACTGTGGGCGAAGTAAATATTGATATAATATTTTGAAGCCCCGCCTTTATCATATATTTCAATGGATCCTGACAATTTTTGGAACAGTTGTGCCGCTAAGTCTGACAGTGGTCCATGCCCGAATGAAAGTTGATTGGGTCAACAGTTTAAGAGAAAGCGGCAACAGCTGAGGAGTAGCAAAAGGCCATAAATGGGGCAAAAATTCAAAAATCCGTAACTCTTTCTGTACATCCTAGCGTATGGCTCTCTTTGATTGTTTTTTTTAGGTCTTAGAGTTCTATAAATGTGTAAAAATTTTGGGAGCTGTAGGTAAAACCAACTGGGTTTGGCTGCAATCCTTCCACTACAATGATATTTTTTGCTCCCACTAGGTGGCGCTCGCAGTACGCCAAAAAATTGGTTAGTAGATATGTTCTACATTGGACCCCATCAACTCTATAGGAAATTTTGAAAAGATATGACCAACCGCTTCCAACAGAAACTTTTTCGGATTTGCGAGACATCGGACTTTGAGGCGATGTACTGGCCGCGCCCATTGGCTAAAAGTCGTAAAAGTTGAGAATCTTAATGTTCCATGCTCCAACACTATTTTGGACAATTTTCAGTTAACTTGCTCAAACAGGATTAGCACAGGAAAAAAAATTGAATTATAAAGGTTTTTGTCAGGGCGAAGGAAATTTGAAACACGTATTTTGAAGCCCCGTCCCCATCAGATAGGTAATCCGATCTTCACGAAATTTTGCCCTCTTGTGCCCCAATGTCAGCTAATGGAGCACGTCAGATGTGAGGTTGATCAGGTCAAGGGTTTCGGTAGCCAAGAATGTCCAAAAATGGGACAAATGGCACATTCAAAAGTTGATAACTCTGATTCTATACATCCTAACACATGGGGCTCTATAATGTATTTTTCAGGTCTTGGGGTCCTACATATGCCTAAAAAAATTCGTAGGTCTATGCCAAAAGGGTCGGAACTGGCTGCAGTTTTAGAAACAACTGGGTTCAATTAAAGCAACTTTTGCTCATTTGGGAAAACATCCAACTTTGAGGTGGCATACAGACCACCCCCTTCATCGCAAAGACGTAAAATTTAGAAACCCTTATTAGGTCCTAAGCAGCGTAATAATAATAATAATAATAATAATCCAGAGAAGGCCAATAGGTCCTAAACAGCGTAATACTACTAATAATAATCCAGAGAAGAACAATAGGGACTAAGCAGCGTAATAATAATAATAATACTAATACTAATACTAATAATAACAATAATACTACTACTACTAATAATAATACTAATAATAATAATAATCCCGAGAAGAACAATAGGGACCTCGCAGCAGTCGCTGCTGGGGCCCTAATAATAACAATAATCTGGAGAAAAACAAGAGGCCTCTCGCAGCAGTAGCTGCTCGGGCCCGAATGAATGAAAACACAATACATACAAAATATGTTATACATGCTTCCTTTACAATGGTTAAGTATGTACACCCAATGTTAGTTTTAACTTTGAAGTGAATTAATGGAACTGGACTCAAACAATAACATATACTTGTACACACATTAGTGCCAATTAACAGAAGGAAAGTGCTCCTTTTGTCTTGATGGCAAAAGCGCAGACAAGCAGAAGCTTGCACTCACTTTTGGCTTCATTCAATCAATCAGCAAAGGGGCACACAATTTTGCTTTTGTAACCGGCGGTATACTACATTCATTTTCCTGTTTTGTGTTTGCTAAACTGTGGAATTAACGTGGTGGTGTGAGTGACGTACCAGATTTTTCAAGTCTTGCGTAAAATGGACGGACCACGGCGGACTGTGGTGGATGCTGTGGAATCAGTCTCATTCATAAACATGGGTGCGTCGTGCGCCGGCACAGCGCAACGCAATGGAGTGAAGCGTGGCAGATTTGGTGGAATCGCCCTGTTAGAATAGTGGAGAAGAAGATAGTAGCCACTGTACAGTATAAACTGATAGCAGATGACTGTAGCAGATAAGACTGTAGGGCTTGAATGCGTTTTTCAGAACATCACAGTTCGGCCAACTCAAACAGATAAGAAGGCTGGGCTTCATCAATGTCGCCAGCGAATGGGTTCTGGAAAAGACGGAGTTCACAGAATCGCACACCGAACCGCCTCTTATTATTTGCCTTCAATATTTCCAGTGCTCCCATGCGGAATTAGTAAAAAAAAAAAAACGCGAAAGGCGAAATTTCGCTTCTCGTGACCGCTTGTGGCCATTCACGTCGCTCCATTCTGTCCATCGCGTCGCCCGACGTACATTCGCGCCCAGTCAACTGGAAATGGGACCGGTGGGTTCTCTGCAAAGAGGTTTTGTGTAGGAGGGTGTCATGATCTGTCTGTGTTTTGTTGTGGGTTTTGAGTTGTTTAGTTTAAGTTACAGGTTCACTGTGTTTTTCCCCGCGTGTCATTACTGTAATCAACCTCACCTGTCGCCCGTGTGTGTCCTCCAGTCAGCTACCCCGCCCCTTGTTGTTCCCAGGTGTCTCGCGTTTTCATTAGTTCTGTTAGTATTTAAGCCCCAGTGTTTTGCCTCATCCCTTGTCGGGTCTTTGTACGTCTTCTCCTCGCCGTCTTGCCTCGCGTTGCCCTCCTTCCCGTGCTGCCTCCCGTTTCTTGTCGCCCCCAGTCAGCTTCAGTTTAACGTTTTTGGTTTGTACTTTGTATTTTTCGATTCCTTCAACCCCGCCTTTGTTATTAAATCACATTCACTCGAGCCTTACCCCAGTCAGTCCTGCATTTTGATTGGTTCCGCTTTTCCCACATCCCGCACCTCCTCAAACCGCCATGCCCCATCGTGACAGAGGGAAATGGATGAAGCTGTGCTTTTTCACTTGTCCAAAAAGCAGCTTCAATTTCACCTCAAAAGCTTTTATGTGGGAATACATGTCGCAAATGAGTTTCCACTGGCCTTGTAGTTATATGCGAGGTGCCATTTCCATTCTGGGTCAATCAGCTCTGGCACCGTTTTGTTTTGTGAATAAAGAAATGTGTTCATTTCAGGTAGCAGCTCGTAAAAACGGCTCAAAACTCTACCCCGGCTCAACCATCAGACCGCTGTGTAGTACAACACATCTCTGTGCGCAGATTCTAGTTCAGACAGGAATTCTTGGAACTGCCTGTGTTTAAACCCCTTTGCTCTAATGAAGTTTATACATGACACCACAACCTTCATGAGAGAATCACACTTCAAAACTTTGCAGCACAGTGCTTGCTGGGGAATTAGGGCAGTGGACTTATAGCGGGGCGGTGAGACCCCGTTCTTCCATCTCCCGGTTATACGTCCTATTAGACCCCGATACATCCCCACCATACTAAGAGCACCGTCAGTTGTGATGCCCCCCCCCACACCACCACCATACTAAGAGCACCGTCAGTTGTGATGCCCCCCCCCCGCGAGAAAAAAAAGGAGGCCCTGTGAACAAGGAAATCACACAGGGTAGACCCAGAGCAGGCACAAAACAGCTTCAGGTTCCTGGAATAACCTCCAAAAAAAGAAAACAAAAAGCTCCATTAAGTTGCCCCATATATTAAGTTGATGAGTTGCAAAATTGTTTTGCAGATAATAATTCAAGCTTTGATTTAGAAACGTGTTCATAGAAAAAAAATATTTACATCAAGTTTTTACACATTATATAGTCTCTAAAGCAGTTGTCCCCAACCTCTTGATCACCAACGCTTACATTTATTCCATTCATCATCCTTCTCACTATGTATGTAATTTATGTAACATCAACTGCGGTCAGAGGCGGCGCCAAAAGTTTGCAATGTCGCAATCTCGCAGTGGCCGAGACCAAGCTAAATGTGCTGACAATGCTGCGCTATCGTTAGCTTAGCACAGTAACTACGGTTCAACAGCTGTGAAGTGAAGCAAACGCTGCACATACCAGTTGTTCCAAGTTCTCGCTTCCGCCTTTCTACAAGCCAGGTGAGTGCTCTTGCTTGGCTCTGTTTTGTATTGATAGCTCAGCTGGCCGTGTTGGATCGCTCCCGATGACCGCGAAGCGGCCGCCATGATTCATTCCTGGCCCCCTGCATGAGCCGTTAAATGTTCCCGAAGTTGATTTGCTGTCGCGACGCGAAACATGAAATAAAAAAAAAAAACGCGAAAGGCGAAATTTCACTTAACTTGACCGCGCGTGGCCATTCGCGTCGCTCCATTCCGTCCATCGCGTCGCCCGGCGTGCATTCGCGCCCAGTCACGCGAACTTTATTGACTACAATACAAAACTCCCTGCTTTTTCACCTCATTCGCGTTCGGTATGCGCGTACCATTAAACTAAATCATCTCCAAAACATTATTTCGGGTGCAGCCCACGCAGCCCGGTACCAGTTGATCCACGGACTGGGGGTTGGGGATCACTGCTCTAATGCACATGTATGTTGTTTACACAGTTTAGGAACAATGTCAGATGACATGATTGAAAATGCTAGTGCATATGAATAATTCATTTGTCGTCTTTCTCCTTTGAATTGCTCAGTTATGCTGTGCCCTAGCCTCAACTCATTTTTGCTGGACCATGGAAAATGGAGTATAGTCAATGGATCTTCCTTTGAATATGGCACAAAAATAATGTTCACCTGCAATCCAGGTTACTTCCTTGTTGGCCCTGCTCACATCCAGTGTCTGGACAATGGGGTTTGGAGTTGGAGAAATGATAGGCCCCAATGCAAAAGTAAGTGTTTTTTTTTTTTTTTTTTTTGGGGGGGGGGGGGATCATACAATGCACGCAGGTGTAAGATACCACATTGCATACTGACTTTTGGATAACAGAAGGAATGGTTTCACTTATGTAGTTTTTCATTGATTAATTATAATTAATTATAATTAATTATACTGCAGCAAATCAATATGATTGAACTCAAGACAAAGTTATGTTGCCTACCTAGCTGGAACGTCATTTACCTCCCTCAATCCTTGCTGGTTTATCCCTGTTGCGGGCTAATAACTTTACAATATCCATCTCTGTCATAACGAGGAATGACGAGTGTAGGTGAGGTCAACCATCCTGTGGTCTGGTGAGACAAAGTTAGAGATATTTGGGCCCATGAATAATTAGTAAGTCTGGAGAAAAAAAGGAGATGCTTATGAGCCAAAAAACACCTTTCCCATGCTATTGCCATGGTAGTGACAACATAGTTTTATGGGAACACTTTTCCTCCAGTGGTGCAGGGAACCTTGTCAGGGTTGAGGAAATTATAAAGGAAGGAGGATTACGTTGTAATTCTTCAAAAGAACCTGAGTCTGCTGAGAAACTCTAGCTCAGCTAAAACTGGATGGTCAGAAGGACAATTATCCGAAATGAATTGCCAAGGTAGTGAAGAAATGGATAAAGACAATAATGTGAATGTTTTAAAATGGTCAAATCAGAGTCCGGACCTGAATCCGATCAAAAATTTGTGGTGAAACTTGAGATGAGAAAGGTGGCTCGGAAAGCTACCAACTTGACCCAGATATATATATATATATATATATATATATATATATATATATATATATATATCCAAAAATGAATGGGCAGCCAGTGCAAGGATGCAAGGACAGGACTAACATGATCGCGCTTTTTCCAGTGGAGTGCTAACTGGTTGAGACCAATAAACAAGGAATTACAATAGTCCAGGCGTGCTGTAACAAAAGTATGGATACATTTTTCAAAACTATTTGTGGGGGGGATATGGCCTTACTCTTGATAGGAGTCTCAACTGAAAAAAGCTTGTTTTGACTGAGCTAATTTGCTTTTCAAATTTAAAATCACCGTCTAAAATAAAACCAAGGTTTCTTGCAAAAAGGATGACAGTGAGACTTTAAATTCCCAAAGGCACTGTCATAGCCATCAAGAAGATTTTGTTGGCCGAATAAAATTCTCTCAGTTTTGCTTTTATTCTGTCATGTTCTGTTGGGTTTTGGTTGTGGATATATTTTGGGGGATTCTGTTGTTTTCTGCTTATATAGTTTATGCTTCATCCCCTCGTGTCACCCTGCATTAGTGTTGATTCAGTCCGTCTGTCTGCGTTACCTGCCCCTCGTGTGTCCACCAATCCGTTCCCTCTGCCCATTGTTCCCTTCCCAGCCGTCGTGCGTCTCTTATTAGTATGTACGTGTGTTTAAGCCAGTCTTTCGTTACAGCTGTCGGGTCATAGTTGCGTTTCACCCCTCATATTCAGTCTTGTGTCGTCCCTAGTCTCCCCGCCAGCCTGCTCGTTCATGTTTGATTTCCGTCTTGCCAGCCTGCCTGTAAGTTTTTATGGGCTTGTCGTTTTCACCGCTTTTGTTCCTGCCTGCCCCATGTTTCAATAAACATGGATTGTTACATGCATTCCCTGCCTCAAAGCCCCCTTGCCCTTGGGTCCGCTACCCCCGCGATGACGCCAGCATTTTTCTCCGACTCGCCGCCCGACCATGACATATTTAAGGAAAGAAAATTTCCTTCCATCCAAGACCGGATGTCACTAAGGCAGTCTACTAAGACCTGGACAGAGTATGGCTCATTTATCTTTAATGGCAGATAGATTTGCACATCATCAGCAAAACAATGGACATTTTGTTTTCTAAAAATGGATCCCAAAGGCAACATACAAATAGAGAAAAGGAGAGTTGCCAAAATAAAACGCTGGGGTACCCCATAGCTCAAAAGGGTACATGTCCTTCTGTAGTAGTCCTGTGTACATAGCACAGAATGGTTAAAGGCTGTCAAACTCAGAGGCAGTTAAGGAGTTAAATGTGCACACTCGGCGGTCCATGGCACACTGTTTGACAAGCCGGAGAGGCAGAGAAATCTTGAATAAAACAGCAAAGTGATTGGAAATATGTGTGTGACAGATCTCAGTGACAGTCAGTTGCAATCCAAATTATGATATGAGGTTTAGAGTGTGTCCTTTCTCATGTGTAGGATCAGATACGTGTTGTTTAAGATTAAAAGAGTCAATGAGATTAAGAAAGTCTTTGACCAGAGGGTGGGATTCACAACAGACATGAATCCCCGACAATTAAAAAAAAGTCTAAGTCTTACTACTTTTTTATCCCTTACAGTCATTTCATGTGGTAAACTGCCCATTCCACCTAATGGGAAGAAAATTGGGACACAGACTACCTTTGGAGCATCAGCTATTTTCAGTTGCAACTTTGGCTATGTTTTAACTGGATCAACTGTGAGAGAGTGTCTCTTGTCTGGACTTTGGAGTGGAACAGAAACTCAGTGCCTGGGTAAGTGTTCTGACAAACTTCAAAACCAAAGTCTTATTTTCGAATGGGACTTCATATTTTGGCAAACAAGGCCAGAAAAGCAAAAATGGTTGTCATTTTACTGGCTTAAGTTGATGGTTGTAAACGAAGAAGAACTACTGTATTTCCAAGTTTACTTTAGTTCTGGATAGCTTGTTGGAAATCAACATGTGTGTATATATATACACACATATGTAAATATATATATATATATATATATATATATATATATATATATGTATATGTGTATATATATGTATATGTGTATATATATGTATATATATGTATATGTGTATATATATATATATATATATATATATATATATGTATATATGTATATGTGTATATATATATATATATATATATATATATATATATATACAATGTATATGTGTATATGTATATGTGTATATGTATATGTGTATATGTATATATATGTATATATGTGTGTGTGTATATATATATATGTATATGTGTGTTATGCTATGTTAATTAGTGAATGCGTGCAACGCGTGCAAAAACCTTAGGTAAAAACATCACGACTTTATACACATATTAAAAATTAGTAACATAATCTACTGTACAGTTAAATAACATAAATATACAAAGGAAAAATGACATTCACCTTTGGGGCGACGTGACTTGAGCTGGGTGGAGGTGGAGGGGAGCAGAGACCAACCTGCAGAATTTATTGATTTAATTTCTTAAACGAGAACATATCACCGGCGATTTCCTTCTCTTTAATCCATAATAGAAGAAGCTTCTCCATTTTGTTGTTGACTGAAGGAATCTAGAAAAAGCTACTTGCCTTAAACTAGTTCCTAGCGTGTTCGTTTTTGTTGAAAGATCGCCCATACCACAACATAGTGAAACAATTGATTTAATCCAGACAGAGTGGGAAAGTACACGAGGCCTCGGGCCAGTCCTGCGACGGGTCGGAGCAGAAAATGGCAACCTTTCACCGTCAACATTCAGTTCTTATACCCTTCCGGGTCATCTAGTCCCACTGTGGATTGCAAGTGTGTGTGTGTGTGCGTGCACGTGCGTGCGTGCCTGTCGGTGTGTGCGTGTGTGCGTGCGCGGGGGTCTGTTTGCGTGGGGATGGTGTCTTCAAAAGTCTTTGTTCTGCCGGCCATTCTTTGAAGCGGGAGGAAGTCTGAGCACCATAAAACCCTGACTGATATCTTCTCTTGAAGGCCACACCTAGCCTTTTGTTCCTGGTTTAATGTTGGTCGGGGGATGCCATCTGTTCCTTTTGGAGGTGCCGACTTGTCCCCACTTCCCCTGGGCCAGGACCATATCTGCTTTATACTGACTTTACATCATCTCAATCTTTATTAGAATAACACAGTTCCATGTACACACTATTTTATTGATATATTGAGTTTGAAAAATATGAATTTCCTTCATGACCAAGGTCCGTCCCCTGGCAAAGAAAGTCTTGCCCTTAGAAGATTGCCAAGCGGTTACGGCCATACTCACTAGCAAGGTTAACTATGCTTGCGCCTCCTTCGTATTTTTTTATTATCTCCTGCTGCGTTTCTATTGTCATCATCCTCTTACTTCTTCTTTTACCGCCACTTACAATTTTAGAAGCCATGTCTAACAGATAAAGTTTGCAAAGTCTTCACAACACACCGACCAGCTGTGCCATCAAGCTAGATGAAGGCGTTTGGCCAATAGCATATTGGCATTTCTGTGATTGATGTGACGCCGGCCAATAGCATATCCGCATCTCCGTGACTGAGACCGGGACTGTGAACTTAATCGACCAATAGCATATCGGCATCTCTGTGACTGACACCGTGACTGAGACTGTGACTTTGACTTTATAAGACCAATAGCATATCGGTGTTATCTGTCACATGCAAGAACAGTTATTTTTGTTGACGCAGCAAAGCTAAAAAATTAATGCGGACGCTCTGACGGCGTGTTGGATTGTTCGTAAGATGAAAGGTTTGTGCGTAAGACGGGGACTAAAAAAACGCCCCGGCCCCCGTTCGTAAGATGAAAAGTTCAATAAAGAGGGAGTTCGTAAACCGGGGGCTCACTGTATTTAAATATTTTATTCTGAAAGGAATAGGTAGCCAGTACTGGTGTGATATGAGAATGCTTAGGTAAAGGCAGGTATGTAGATCAACCGGTAAACAGAAAGCTTCGCCTTTTTGCACGGCTTCGACATCACCATGACAGACCAGTACAGGGTCTGCATCATAGCGGATTTTGCACCAATCTGCCTGTCAATCTCCCGTTCCATCTTGCCCTCACTCATGTACAAGACCCTAAGATACTTGAACTCCTCCACTTGTGGCAGGACCTTATGCCCAACCCTGTAAAGGGTACTCCACCATTTTCTGACTGAGGACCATGGTCCCAGATTTGCAGGTGCTAATCTTCATCCCAGCCGCTTCACACTTGGCTGCGAACCCCCCCAGCGAGAGGTGGAGGTCACGGCCTGAGGAAGCCAACAGCACAGCATCACCCGCAAATAGCAGAGATGCAATGCTGAGGTTCCCAACCCGAACCGCCTTAATATTTCGGCTGCGCTTAGAAATTCTGTCCATAAAAGTAAGATATCTGGTGACAAAGTGCAGCCTTAGCGTCTGTCTTACTGCCGGATATTGGAGACCAATCTCTGATACATACAGGGTCATACAGGGACCGAACAGCCCGTATAGGGCGCCCGGTACCCCATACTCCCAAAGCAACTCTCACAGAGCTCCCTGAGGGACACACCTGGAGGTGGGGCATGGGACAGAGGGACAAAGTCGAACGCCTACTCCAAATCTGCAAAGCACATGAAGACTCCGCTTGGTCAGTCGGAACCGTCAGCTGCCTCCAGGGTCCCACAGGCTAAGAAGTCTTGATAGGACTCCCTTTTCAGCTTGACACCATCTCTTACCGCTGGTTTCCACCAGCCTGTTTGGGGATTGCCCCCATGACAGGTACCGACGACCTTACGGCCACAACCACGGTCATCCGCCTCAACAATGGAGGCCCTGAACATGGTCCGCTAGGACTCAATGTCTCTCACCTTCCCTGGGACGTAGGAGAAATTCCGCTGGAGATGGGAGTTGAAACTCCTTCTTACAGGGGCCTCTGCCAGATATGCTGGAACACATAATAAATATTCAGCTGCCACATGCAAAAGCACAATTCAATCAGTAAAATAAATAAATAAACACATATCCCCAACTGGATGAGGCCATCTTATTAAAAGTGTGCATTCAAGATGGTAAAGAGAGTGGCAGCGAATCTCTTGATCACTACATCTTTGACTGTCACTCAAAAGCAACTTGACATCACATCACTTACTAACATGGGGCTGTGCAAATAAATTATAACTAGAACTGCGAGCAGTTGTTACGGGCCCTCGCAGTGGTTCTATGTCCGCGTTCGTCACGACATAAGCAGTGAACAGTAGAAAAGGAAAAAGGTAGAAAAGGTCAAAAGTTTAATTAGCATTTGTTTACAATGGGTGCAATATTTTTTTAGAAAAATTAGATGCAAGCAGAAGGAGAATGTATAAAAGTAAAAGAATTGTATTTAGCACAGAAAATTGTTGCATGCATTTAAAGCAAGTTGATATGGACAGCTTAGTGGTGTGGGAACAAAATGAGCAAGGAGGGGATGATAAGTAGCAATTCAAGTAGTTTTAGAATGTTGTGAGGTAGTGTATTGTGAGTAATTGGAGCAGCAATAACAAAGATGTATTTGGGGTTTGCTATTGATGTGAACTGTTTGCATATAGAAAAGAGAACAAACATAATGAGCAGTAGTGATGGCTTGGTGTTAATTAGATCCCTCAATCAGACACAACTATCGTTATAGTTTTGTATAAAGTTCAACAATGGTGCTTAGAAAAGGTGGCAGGCAAAAATCCTGATGCTATACACATATATTACAGGTGGTGCCAGTAGAGGGATAAAGTCACCTAATTAAAGCAACTCAATATGAAGCAACAAGGTTGTTGTCAACTATTTGTCACCATCCTGACAGCATTAGTGTTTTAATAACTGCTCCTATAGGAATTGCTGCATACAAAGATTGCCATTTACCTTACACACCACTGGGTGAAGAAAAGTTTAATTCATTGCGTACTAATTATAGTGATTTGCAGATTCTGATAATTGATGAAATATCTATGGTAGATCACAAATTGTTGACATAAATTGATGGTAGATTGAGACAGATTAAACATTACATATTCCTTCGACAGGCTCAACAAAGTACATCACGATTAAAATGTAGCTAGATTTTTGTTTTGTCGCCAATTCAACGGGATAAACAGAGTAAATAGAAATGTAAAAATAATGGTAACCTTGACATTGTGTTAATATTTGTGTTTATAAATCGTTTTGGACTTACCATCATTCAGAGTAATTATGAGGAACATCTGACAACCCACAAAAAATTCAAAACCACTACAACATAAACATGCCTCTGTGTGGAATGTGGCACAGAGACAAATTTAGCTATTGTGGCAATGCTAAGAAACCACACATTGCTGGTCTACGTCGGACTACGCTGGTGTATATCTTTACTCTTCGCATGCCATCACAAAACTGTCACAACAGTCCTAATCATCAAAGACAAAGCCAACAGGTTCAAAGCATCAAAGGTCATTGCAACATGCCTACTGGGTGAGAGACATGGTCCTAGTGCCCACCCTTATAGGGACACTATGTACTTAATGAAACACTGCCCCCTAATGGAGGGAGATCTATTCTTCAACCCCCGCCCCCCAAGTCCGGTACGCCATAAAGGGGTCTATTTTAGTAGGTGTGTTCTACATTGGACTCCCATCAACTATATGAAATTTTGAAAAGACCATCTGGGTCAAATTACAGCAACTTTGTTCGTATGTGGCGAGACAGTGCGACTATTGGCAAAAAGTCGTAAAATTTGAGAACAGTCATGTTCCATGCCTCAACACTATTCTGGCCAAATTTCAGTTAATTAGCTCAAACGGGATTTGCACAGTACAAGAAAGAATTTTTGTCACTTGTGGCGAAGGAAATTTGAAACACGTATTTTGAAGCCCCGCCCCCATCATATATGTTAGCCGATCTTCATGACATTTTGCTCAGTTGTGGCCCTATGTCAGATAATGGAGCACGCCAAAAGTGAAGTTTATTGGGTCAAGGATTTCCGTACCGAAAAATATACAAAAACGGGCCAAATGGCACATTCAAAAGTTGTAGCTCTGGTTTTGCACATCGTAGCATATGGCATGCCATGATATGTTTGTAGGTGATGAGGTCCTACATATGCCTACAATAATTCGTAGCTCTAGGTCAAACGGGTCGGAACTGGCTGCAGTTTTAGTATTGTTTCGGTTCAATTATAGCGACTTTTACCGATTTGGGGAAACATCCAAATTTGAGGTGGCGTACAGACCACTCTATTTATCACAACGTCGTAAAATTGAGTAAAGTTCATCCTCCATGTCTCGATGCTATTCTGACAAATTTTCAGTTCATTTACTTTCACGGGCTTAGCACAATATATGAAAGTTGAAAAAATGAAATTTTTGTCTGTAACTAGGTAGCGCTATATTTAATTTGAAAATGATCATGCAGATGTTTTAAGGAAGTAACGAGTATATTTTGTGTAAAGTTTCAGATTTTTTGAAGTTGGCACATTGGAGTTATTAAGGTATTTGTCGCTCATGGTGAACGAAATTTGAAACACATATTTTGAAGCCCTGCTCCCATCATATAAGTTGGCCGATCTTCGCAAAATTTTGCCCAGCTGTGCCCCTATGTCTGACAATGGGGCATTCCAAATTTGAAGTGGATCAGGTCAACCGTTTAAGAAATATTAAGAGGAGATCTGTACCTGCAAACATCCAAAAACGGTCCAAAAAGTCACATAAAAAATAACTCTGCTTCTGTACGTCCTAGCATATGGCACTATTTTTTGTAGGACTTGAGGTCCTACATATGCCTAAAAATGTCCTAAGCTCTAAAAGAAATAGGCCGGGACCCAGTAGAATTTTCGGACTATAGGTAGTGCTAAAAATCTAATTTTTTGATTTTATATATGAAAATACCAAAATATCAAATATTACAGCAGGCCAGACGAGTGTGCAAATTTTGGGGACTTTTCGTGCATGTTTAGGCCCTCAAAAATGTGATTCATTTCGGAGAATAATTATAAGAAGAAGAATAAGAATAACTAGAGCTGCAAGCAGCTATAAAGGGCCCTCGCAGACCTGTGCACGTTGGGGTATGAACAGGTCGGGGTATGAACAAGGACTATGAACGATGAAAAAGTAGTTGTAGATGACTTCAGTGCAGGACTCTTACCAAATATGTAAAATTTAGATAAGGTGGGACAATGTGGGTGGAGTTACTGCAGCTTTTATTATTCCAATTTTGTGATTTACAATGCCATATAGGCCACACCCACTGTCGAAACATCGTACTGATTTGAGGAGGGCATAAGGCATGGCCACTGGCTTTTCAGAAAACATTTAAGGGATATCACTTCAAGGGGCTCAGCAGAGTACATAAAAACATTAAGGATTTGCTATATATTTTGCTGCCACTAGGTGGCGCTCGTACTATGATAAAAAATAGGCTTGTAGGTGTGTTTCACATTGGACTCCCATCCCATATATGAAGTTTTAAAAATATCAGATCTTCTAGGTCCAATTACAGCAACTTTTACCGTTTTCGTGAGACATCGGATTTTGAGTTTGCATAGAGGCCACGCCCTTTATTGAAAAGACTTAAAAGTTGAGAACCTTAATGTTCCAATGTGTTATAGCTTTTCTGACCATTTTTGAGTTCAATTAGTCAAACAGGCATTTCACAGTACATAAAAGTATAAAAAATGAGATTTTTGTCCGCCACTGGGTGGCACTGTAAATAATTTGAAAGTTTTAAAGTCCCAGGAAAGTTTCAGATGGTTTGAAGCTGTCATAGCTGAGTTATTAAGATTTTTGTCACTCTTGGCGAAGGAAATATTAAACATAATTTGAAGCTCCGCCCCCATCTTTTATGTCAAGAGATCTTCACGATATTTGGACTATGTGTGCCCCTTAGTTGGGTAACGATTCATGCCAAAGTTGAAGGTAATGGGGTGAATTGTTTAAGAGAAAAAGGCACTAGTTTGAGACCAGCTCATGTGTAAGAATGGGACAAAACTGCACATTAAAAAAATTCATAACAATTTTTCTGTACATCCTAGCACATCACTTCTATTGACTTTTTTGTAGGTCTTGCAGTCCTTCATTTGCCTACATAGCTGTAGGTCAAACCAAACAGGATTGACTGTAATCTTTCGACTAATTACATTTTTTGCAGCCACTAGGTGGCGCTAGCTTTAAACTGGAATGTGTTTTTGTCGATATGTTCAGGAAAATATTTTCATCCAATGTGTGAAATTGTGAGAAGATCAGATCATCTGGGTCAAATTACAGCAACTTTTACTGGACAGATAAAGTTTCAGAATGAAAATGGTCGTAGAGGCCACGCCCATTATCGAAACTTTGAAAAATTTGGTGGAGGTCAGCAAGGCTGTCTAGAGGCTTTTCAGACTTCATTTCAGCGATATTACTTCAAAGGGCTATGCTAAACACATAAAAACGTTTAAAAAATGCTATATTTTTGGCTGCCACTAGGTGGTGCTCGCACTATAACAAAAAATACGTTGATAGGTGTATTTCGCATTGGAAACCCATCAAATATATGAAGTTTAGAAAAGGTAAGACCATCTGGGACCAAACACAGCAACTTTGTTCGTTTTGGCGAGACATCAGACTGACATTTTTGTTTGCCACTAGATGGCCTTATAAGCAATTGAAGATTTTTTTAAACACTTGTGTTAAGGGCTTGAGTCTCCATGTGTCTGTGAAGTTGCAGATTTTTTTAATCTTGTAAAGCTGAGTTATAAAGGTTTGTTTCACATGTGGCAAAGTAATCATCAAAGGCATAATATAAAGCCCCGTCCCCAACATATTTGATGGCGGATCATCACAAAAATTTGAAAAATTGTGCCTCACAGTCAGATAAAACATCACAGCAAATTTGAAGTCGATCAGGTCAAGTGTTTGGGAGAAAAAAGGAACAGTTTTGGACCTGCAAATGAGCAAAAACGGGCCAAAAGTGCACATTCAAAAATTCATAACTCTCTTTTTGTACATCTGAGCACATGGCTCGCGCTGACTTTTTTGTAGGGTCAAGGTCCTACATAAGGCTACAAATTTTTGTAGCTCTAGGTCAAACGGGCCGGGAGTGAGAGGCGATTTTCCACTCATAAGGCCATTTTGGGGCCAATTACAGCCACTTTTTTCGTTTTGTCGAGTCATCTGACTTTGAGGTGGCGTGCAGACTACGCCCATTATCGAAAAGTCCTAAAATTGTAAAATCTTAATATTCCATGTCTTAATGATATTTTGACCAATTGTGACTTGTTTTACTCAAACAGACTGAGCACAATAAATGAAAGTGTAAAAAATGACATTTTAATCAACCACTCGGCGGCGCTAGATGGTATTTAAAAAAAAATTTTTCAAAGGTGTTGAAGACAAAGTTTCCATGTGTATATGAAGTTTTAGATTTTTTTAAGCTAGTACATCAAAGTTATTAAGGTTTATGTCACTCTTGGCGAAGGAAAAATTGAACACATAATTTGAAGCCACGCCCCTAACATATATGTCAGCGGATCTGCACCAAATTTTGCCCACTTGTTCCCCTATGTGTGAATATTGACCACAGCAAATTTGAAGGCGATTGAGTAAAGCGTTTAGGAGAAACAAAGAGCAGTTTGGGACCTGCAAACGTGCAAAAATGGGCCAAAAATGCACATTCAAAAATTCATAACTTTTTTTTTGTACATCTGAGCACATGGCTCACGCTGACTTTTTTGTAGGTCTCTAGGTCCTACATATGCCTAAAAATTTTCGTAGCTCTAGGTCAAAGGGGCTGGGACCAGGTGCACTTTTTCGACCTTAGGTGGCGCTGCAGAGCCATTTTTTTGCTTTTTTTTGGGAAACACAAAATTATCCAATTTTTCACCGGGCTCCACAAATGTGCAAATTTTGGTGACTTTTCGTGCATGTTTAGGCCCTCAAAATTGGAAAAGCGCTGCACAGTAAATAAAAATAATAACTAGAGCTGCAAGCAGCTATAAAGGGCCCTCGCAGACCTGTGCACGTTGGGGTATGAACAGGTCGGGGTATGAACAAGGACTATGAACAATGAAATAGTAGTTGTAGATGACTTCAGTGCAGGACTCTTACCAAATATGTAAAATTTAGACAAGGTGGGACAATGTGGGTGGAGTTACTGCAGCTTTTATTGTTCCAATTTTGTGACTTTCAATGCCATATAGGCCACACCCACTGTCGAAACATTGTACTGATTTGTGGAGGGCATAAGGCATGGCCACTGGCTTTTCAGAAAACATTTAAGGGATATCACTTCAAGGGGCTCAGCAGAGTACATAAAAACATTAAGGATTTGCTATATTTTTTGCTGCCACTAGGTGGCGCTCGTACTATGATAAAAAATAGGCTTGTAGGTGTGTTTCACATTGGACTCCCATCCCATATATGAAGTTTTGAAAGCATCAGATCATCTAGGTCCAATTACAGCAACTTTCACCGTTTTGGGGAGACATCAGACTTTGAGTTTGCATAGAGGCCACGCCCTTTAATGAAAAGTCATAAAAGTTGAGAACCTTAATGTTCCAATGTGTCATAGCTTTTCTGACCATTTTTTAGTTCATTTAGTCAAACAGGCATTTCACAGTACATAAAAGTAAAAAAAATGAGATTTTTGTCCGCCACTGGGTGGCGCTGTAAATGATTTGAAAGTTTATCACATAGCTGTATTATTGCATGACTTTTAAAGTCCCAGGAAAGTTTCAGATGGTTTGAAACTGTCATAGCTGAGTTATTAACATTTTTGTCACTCTTGGCGAAGGAAGTATTAAACAGAATTTGAAGCTCCGCCCCCATCTTTTCTGTCAAGAGATCTTCACGATATTTGGACTATGTGTGCCCCTCAGTTGGATAATGATTCATGCCAAAGTTGAAGGTAATGGGGTGAATCGTTTAAGAGAAAAAGGCACTAGTTTGAGACCAGCTAATGTCTAAGAATGGGACAAAACTGCACATTAAAAAATTTCTTAACAATTTTTCTGTACATCCTAGCACATCACTTCTATTGACTTTTTTGTAGGTCTTGCAGTCCTTCATTTGCCTACAAAGTTTCATAGCTGTAGGTCAAACCAAACAGGATTGACTGTAATCTTTTGACTAATGACATTTTTTGCAGCCACTAGGTGGCGCTAGCTTTAAACTGGAATATATTTTTGTCGATATGTTCAGGAGAATATTTTCATCCAATGTGTGAAATTGTGAGAAGATCAGATCATCTGGGTCAAATTAGAGCAACTTTTACTGGACAGATAAAGCTTCGGAATGAAAATGGTCGTAGAGGCCACGCCCATTATCGAAACTTCGTAAAATTTGGTGGAGGTCAGCAGGGCTGTCTAGAGGCTTTTCAGACCTAATTTCAGCGATATTACATCAAAGGGCTCAGCTAAACACATAAAAACGTTTAAAAAATGCTCTATTTTTGGCTGCCACTAGGTGGCGCTCGCACTATAACAAAAAATACGTTGTTAGGTGTATTCCGCATTGGAAACCCATCAAATGTATGAAGTTTAGAAAAGATAAGACCATCTGGGACCAAACACAGCAACTTTGTTCGTTTTGGCGAGACATCAGACTGACATTTTTGTTTGCCACTAGATGGCCTTATAAGCAATTGAATATTTTTTTAAACACTTGTGTTAAGGGCTTGAGTCTCCATGTGTCTGTGAAGTTTCAGATTTTTCTAAGCTTGTAAAGCTGAGTTATAAAGGTTTGTTTCACATGTGGCAAAGTAATCATCAAAGGCATAATATGAAGCCCCGCCCCCAACATATTTGATGGCGGATCATCACAAAAATTTGAACAATTGTGCCTGACAGTCAGATAAAACATCACAGCAAATTTGAAGTCAACGGGTCAAGCGTTTGGGAGAAAAAAGGAGCAGTTCGGGACCTGCAAATGAGCAAAAACGGGCTAAAGGTGCACATTCAAAAATTCATAACTCTCTTTCTGTACATCTGAGCATAGGGCTCGCGCTGACTTTTTTGTAGGGCTCGAGGTCCTACATAAGGCTACAAATTTTTGGAGCTCTAGGTCAAACGGGCCGGGAGTGAGAGGCTATTTTCCACTCATAAGGCCATTTTGGGGCCAATTACAGCCACTTTTTTCGTTTTGGCGAGTCATCTGACTTTGAGGTGGCGTGCAGACTACGCCCATTATCGAAAAGTCATAAAATTTTAAAACCTTAATATTCCATGTCTTAATGATATTCTGACCAATTTTCATTTGTTTTACTCAAACAGACTGAGCACAATACATGAAAGTGTAAAAAAATGACATTTTAATCAACCACTAGGCGGCGCTAGTAGGTATTTAAAAAAACTTTTTTTAAAGGTGTTAAAGACATAAGTTTCCATGTGTCTATGAAGTTTTAGATTTTTTTAAGCTAGTACATCAAAGTTATTAAGGTTATTGTCACTCTTGGCGAAGGAAAAATTGAACACATAATTTGAAGCCACGCCCCTATCATATATGTCAGCGGATCTGCACCAAATTTTGCCCACTTGTGCCCCTATGTGTGAATATGGACCACAGCAAATTTGAAGGCGATTGAGTAAAGCGTTTGGGAGAAACAAGGAGCAGTTTGGGACCTGCAAACGTGCAAAAATGGGCCAAAAATGCACATTCAAAAATTCATAACTCTTTTTCTGTACATCTGAGCACATGGCTCGCGCTGACTTTTTTGTAGGTCTCTAGGTCCTACATATGGCTAAAAATTTTCGTAGCTCTAGGTCAAACGGGCCGGGACCAGGTGCACTTTTTCGACCTTAGGTGGCGCTGCAGAGCCATTTTTTTTGCATTGTTTTGGGAAACACAAAAATATACAATTTTTCACCGGGCCCGACAAATGTGCAAATTTTGGTGACTTTTCGTGCATGTTTAGGCCCTCAAAAATGGAAAAGCGCTGCACAGTAAATAATAATAATAATAATAATAATCTGGAGAAAAACAAGAGGGCTCTCACAGCGGTAGCTGCTCGGGCCCTAATAATAATCTGGAGAAAAACAAGAGGGCTCTCGCAGCGGTAGCTGCTCGGGCCCTAATAATAATCTGGAGAAAAACAAGAGGGCTCTCGCAGCGGTAGCTGCTCGGGCCCTAATAATAATAATAATCTGGAGAAAAACAAGAGGGCTCTCGCAGCGGTAGCTGCTCGGGCCCTAATAATAACTAGAGCTGCAAGCAGCTATAAAGGGCCCTCGCAGACCTGTGCACGTTGGGGTATGAACAGGTTGGGGTATGAACAAGGAGTATGAACGATGAAATAGTAGTTGTAGATGTTTTCAGTGCAGGACTCTTACCAAATATGTAAAATTTAGACAAGGTGGGACAATGTGGGTGGAGTTACTGCAGCTTTTATTGTTCCAATTTTGTGACTTTCAATGCCATATAGGCCACAGCCACTGTCGAAACATCGTACTGATTTGTGGAGGGCATAAGGCATGGCCACTGGCTTTTCAGAAAACATTTAAGGGATATCACTTCAAGGGGCTCAGCAGAGTACATAAAAACATTAAGGATTTGCTATATTTTTTGCTGCCATTAGGTGGCGCTCGTACTATGATAAAAATAGGCTTGTAGGTGTGTTTCACATTGGACTCCCATCCCATATATGAAGTTTTGCAAACATCAGATCATCTAGGTCCAATTACAGCAACTTTTACCGTTTTGGCGAGACATCAGACTTTGAGTTTGCATAGAGGCCACGCCCTTTAATGAAAAGTCATATAAGTTGAGAACCTTAATGTTCCAATGTGTCATAGCTTTTCTGACCATTTTTGAGTTCATTTAGGCAAACAGGCATTTCACAGTACATAAAAGTATAAAAAATGAGATGTTAGTCCGCCACTGGGTGGCGCTGTAAATGATTTGAAAGTTTATCACATAGCTGTATTATTGCATGACTTTTAAAGTCCCAGGAAAGTTTCAGATGTTTTGAAGCTGTCATAGCTGAGTTATTAAGATTTTTGTCACTCATGGCGAAGGAAGTATTAAACATAATTTGAAGCTCCGCCCCCATCTTTTATGTCAAGAGATCCTCACGATATTTGGACTATGTGTGCCCCTCAGTTGGATAATGATTCATGCCAAAGTTGAAGGTAATGGGGTGAATCGTTTAAGAGAAAAAGGCACTAGTTTGAGACCATCTAATGTCTAAGAATGGGACAAAACTGCACATTAAAAAAATTCATAACAATTTTTCTGTACTTCCTAGCACATCACTTCTATTGACTTTTTTGTAGGTCTTGCAGTCCTTCATTTGCCTACAAAGTTTCATAGCTGTAGGTCAAACCAAACAGGATTGACTGTAATCTTTCGACCAATGACATTTTTTGCAGCCACTAGGTGGCGCTAGCTTTAAACTGGAATATATTTTTGTCGATATGTTCAGGAGAATATTTTTATCCAATGTGTGAAATTGTGAGAAGATCAGATCATCTGGGTCAAATTACAGCAACTTTTACTGGACAGATAAAGCTTCGGAATGAAAATGGTCGTAGAGGCCACGCCCATTATCGAAACTTCGTAAAATTTGGTGGAGGTCATCAAGGCTGTTTAGAGGCTTTTCAGACTTAATTTCAGCGATATTACTTCAAAAGGCTCAGCTAAACACTTAAAAACGTTTAAAAAATGTTATATTTTTGGCTGCCACTAGGTGGCGCTCGCACTATAAAAAAAAAATACATTGATAGGTGTATTCCGCATTGGAAACCCATCAAATATATGAAGTTTAGAAAAGATAAGACCATCTGGGACCAAACACAGCAACTTTGTTCGTTTTGGCGAGACATCAGACTGACATTTTTGTTTGCCACTAGATGGCCTTATAAGCAATTGAAGATTTTTTTTAAACACTTGTGTTAAGGGCTTGAGTCTCCATGTGTCTGTGAAGTTTCAGTTTTTTCCAAGCTTGGAAAGCTGAGTTATAAAGATTTGTTTCACATGTGGAAAAGTAATCATCAAAGGCATAATATGAAGGCCCGCCCCCACCATATTTGATTGCGGATCGTCACGAAAATTTGAACAATTGTGCCTCAGAGTCAGATAAAACATCACAGCAAATTTGAAGTCGATCGGGTCAAGCGTTTGGGAGAAAAAAGGAGCAGTTCGGGACCTGCAAATGAGCAAAAACGGGCTAAAGGTGCACCTTCAAAAATTCATAACTCTCTTTCTGTACATCTGAGCACATGGCTCGCGCTGACTTTTTTGTAGAGGTCGAGGTCCTACATAAGGCTACAAATTTTTGGAGCTCTAGGTCAAACGGGCCGGGAGTGAGAGGCTATTTTCCACTCATAAGGCCATTTTGGGGCCAATTACAGCCACTTTTTTCATTTTGGCGAGTCATCTGACTTTGAGGTGGCGTGCAGACTACGCCCATTATCGAAATGTCGTAAAATTTTAAAACCTTAATATTCCATGTCTTAATGATATTCTGACCAATTTTCATTTGTTCTACTCAAACAGACTGAGCACAATACATGAAAGTGTAAAAAATAACATTTTAATCAACCACTAGGTGGCGCTAGTAGGTATTTAAAAAAACTTTTTTCAAAGGTGTTAAAGACATAAGTTTCCATGTATCTATGAAGTTTTAGATTTTTTTAAGCTAGTAAAACAAAGTTATTAAGGTTTATGTCACTCTTGGCGAAGGAAAAATTGAACACATAATTTGAAGCCACGCCCCTATCATATATGTCAGCGGATCTGCACCAAATTTTGCCCACTTGTGCCCCTATGTGTGAATATGGACCACAGCAAATTTGAAGGTGATTGAGTAAAGCGTTTAGGAGAAACAAGGAGCAGTTTGGGACCTGCAAACGTGCAAAAATGGGCCAAAAATGCACATTCAAAAATTCATAACTCTTTTTCTGTACATCTGAGCACATGGCTCGCGCTGACTTTTTTGTAGGTCTCTAGGTCCTACATATGTCTAAAAATTTTCGTAGCTCTAGGTCAAACGGGCCGGGACCAGGTGCACTTTTTCAACCTTAGGTGGCGCTGCAGAGCCATTTTTTTTGCATTGTTTTGGGAAACACAAAAATATCCAATTTTTCACCGGGCCCGACAAATGTGCAAATTTTGGTGACTTTTCGTGCATGTTTAGGCCCTCAAAAATGGAAAAGCGCTGCACAGTAAATAATAATAATAACTAGAGCTGCAAGCAGCTATAAAGGGCCCTCGCAGACCTGTGCACGTTGGGGTATGAACAGGTCGGGGTATGAATGATGAAAAATTTGTTGTAGATCACTTCAGTGCAGGACTATTACCAAATATGTAAAATTTAGACAAGGTGGGACAATGTGCGTGGAGTTACTGCAGCTTTTATTGTTCCAATTTTGTGTCTTTCAATGCCATATAGGCCACACCCACTGTCGAAACATTGTACTGATTTGTGGGGGGGATAAGGCATGGCCACTGGCTTTTCAGAAAACATTTAAGGGATATCACTTCAAGGGGCTCAGCAGAGTACATAAAAACATGAAGGATTTGCTATATTTTTTGCTGCCACTAGGTGGCGCTCTTACTATGGTAAAAAATAGGCTTGTAGGTGTGTTTCACATTGGACTCCCATCCCATATATGATGTTTTGCAAACATCAGATCATCTAGGTCCAATTACAGCAACTTTTACCGTTTTGGGGAGACATCAGACTTTGAGTTTGCATAGAGGCCACGCCCTTTAATGAAAAGTCATAAAAGTTGAGAACCTTAATGTTCCAATGTGTCATAGCTTTTCTGACCATTTTTTAGTTCATTTAGTCAAAAGGCATTTCACAGTACATAAAAGTATAAAAAATGAGATATTTGTCCGCCACTGGGTGGCGCTGTAAATGATTTGAAAGTTTATCACACAGCTGTATTAATGCATTACTTTTAAAGGCCCAGGAAAGTTTCAGATGGTTTGAAGCTGTCATAGCTGAGTTATTAAGATTTTTGTCACTCTTGGCAAAGGAAGTATTAAACATAATTTGAAGCTCCGCCCCCATCTTTTATGTCAAGAGATCTTCACGATATTTGGAGTATGTGTGCCCCTCAGTTGGATAATGATTCATGGCAAAGTTGAAGGTAATGGGGTGAATCGTTTACGAGAAAAAGGCACTAGTTTGAGACCAGCTAATGTCTAAGAATGGGACAAAACTGCACATTAAAAAAATTCATAATAATTTTTCTGTACATCCTAGCACATCACTTTAATTGACTTTTTTATAGGTCTTGCAGTCCTTCATTTGTCTACAAAGTTTCATAGCTGTAGGTCAAACCAAACAGCATTGACTGTAATATTTCGACTAATGACATTTTTTGCAGCCACTAGATGGCGCTAGCTTTAAACTGGAATATATTTTTGTCGATATGTTCAGGAAAATATTTTCATCCAATGTGTGAAATTGTGAGAAGATCAGATCATCTGGGTCAAATTACAGCAACTTTTACTGGACAGATAAAGTTTGGGAATGAAAATGGTCGTAGAGGCCACGCCCATTATCGAAACTTCGTAAAATTTGGTGGAGGTCAGCAAGGCTGTCTAGAGGCTTGTCAGACTTAATTTCAGCGATATTACTTTAAAAGGTTCAGCTAAACACATAAAAACGTTTAAAAAATGCTATATTTTTGGCTGCCACTAGTTGGCGCTCGCACTATAACAAAAAATACGTTGATAGGTGTATTCCGCATTGGAAACCCATCAAATATATGAAGTTTAGAAAAGATAAGACCATCTGGGACCAAACACAGCAACTTTGTTCGTTTTGGCGAGACATCAGACTGACATTTTTGTTTGCCACTAGATGGCCTTATAAGCAATTGAAGATTTTTTTAAACACTTGTGTTAAGGGCTTGAGTCTCCATGTGTCTGTGAAGTTTCAGATTTTTCTAAGCTTGTAAAGCTGAGTTATAAAGATTTGTTTCACATGTGGCAAAGTAATCATCAAAGGCATAATATGAAGCCCCGCCCCCAACATATTTGATGGCGGATCATCACAAAAATTTGAACAATTGTGCCTCACAGTCAGATAAAACTTCACTGCAAATTTGAAGTCGATCGGGTCAAGCGTTTGGGAGAAAAAAGGAGCAGTTCGGGACCTGCAAATGAGCAAAAACGGGCCAAAAGTGCACATTCAAAAATTCATAACTCTCTTTCTGTACATCTGAGCACATGGCTCGCGCTGACTTTTTTGTAGGGCTCGAGGTCCTACATAAGTCTACAAATTTTTGGAGCTCTAGGTCAAACGGGCCGGGAGTGAGAGGCTATTTTCCACTCATAAGGCCATTTTGGGGCCAATTACAGCCACTTTTTTCGTTTTGGCGAGTCATCTGACTTTGAGGTGGCGTGCAGACTACGCCCATTATCGAAAATTCGTAAAATTTTAAAACCTTAATATTCCATGTCTTAATGATATTCTGACCAATTTTGATTTGTTTTACTCAAACAGACTAAGCACAATACATGAAAGTGTAAAAAAATGACATTTTAATCAACCACTAGGCGGCGCTAGTAGGTATTTAAAAAAACTTTTTTTAAAGGTTTTAAAGACATAAGTTTCCATGTGTCTATGAAGTTTTAGATTTTTTTAAGCTAGTACATCAAAGTTATTAAGGTTTATGTCTCTCTTGGCGAAGGAAAAATTGAACACATAATTTGAAGCCACGCCCCTATCATATATGTCAGCGGATCTGCACCAAATTTTGCGCAGTTGTGCCCCTATGTCTTATTATATACCACAGCAAATTTGAAGGCGATTGAGTAAAGCGTTTAGGAGAAACAAGGAGCAGTTTGGGACCTGCAAACGTGCAAAAATGGGCCAAAAATGCACATTCAAAAATTCATAACTCTTTTTCTGTACATCTGAGCACACGGCTCGTGCTGACTTTTTTGTAGGTCTCTAGGTCCTACATATGCCTAAAAATTTTCGTAGCTCTAGGTCAAACAGGCCGGGACCAGGTGCACTTTTTCGACCTTAGGTGGCGCTGCATAGCCATTTTTTTTGCATTGTTTTGGCAAACACAAAAATATCCAATTTTTCACCGGGCCCGACAAATGTGCAAATTTTGCTGACTTTTCGTGCATGTTTAGGCCCTCAAAAATGGAAAAGGGCTGCACAGTAAATAATAATAATAATAATAATAATAATCTGGAGAAAAACAAGAGGGCTCTCGCAGCGGTAGCTGCTCGGGCCCTAATAATAATAATAATAATAATAATAAGAAGAATAATAATCTGGAGAAAAACAAGAGGGCTCTCGCAGCGGTAGCTGCTCGGGCCCTAATAATAATAATAATAATCCGGAGAAAAACAAGAGGGCTCTCGAAGCGGTAGCTGCTCGGGCCCTAATAATAATAATAATAATAATAATAATAATCCGGAGAAAAACAAGAGGGCTCTCGCAGCGGTAGCTGCTCGGGCCCTAATAATAATCTGGAGAAAAACAAGAGGGCTCTCGCAGCGGTAGCTGCTCGGGCCCTAATAATAATAATAATCCGGAGAAAAACAAGAGGGCTCTCGCAGCGGTAGCTGCTCGGGCCCTAATAATCCGGAGAAAAACAAGAGGGCTCTCGCAGCGGTAGCTGCTCGGGCCCTAATAATAATCAGAGAAGAACAAGAGGGCTCTAGCCAGCGGTAGCTGCTCGGGCCTTAATAATAATCCAGAGAAGAACAAGAGGGCTCTCGCCAGTGGGAGCTAGTCAGAGAAATTTCTAAAAGAAGGCTAGGACAAGCCTAGCTGCTAAGCAGCAAAATGAGTAACTCAGACCAGCCAAAATTGACTTTTATATGCCATGGATATTCCCTATCGATGCTTGGGCAAATGAACTCGTACGTTCTCCAACGCTAATTCAACGTCCAAGCGCCCCTGCCTGGTTATTATTAATTCAGCAAAGCATTGCACATTACAAGACATAACAAAAAGAGCTAGTCGGGCACCACCAACAGCTGGGCCAAGGTCCCAGCTCACACTTTTCTGCATCAACAGCTTTATCTAAGGACTGGGGCGAGATGAACTCAGACTGCACACGTGGATACCAATGCACGCTATTCTAGACAAGAAATAAGCACATAATGATAACAACCTAATGTATGATTTCCTTCACATAGCTGCTCAGGCCCTAATAATATTCAGGAATCTTGCAGCATTATTTCTTTACTAACTGTTGTCATTTAATTCTGTCATATCTGTGATGTGTTTTTCATCTTTGTTGTATTTTTCATTCATCTTCTTCCTCCAGCTGGACATTGTGGCATTCCTGAGCAGATAGTGAATGGACAGGTCATTGGGGAGAATTTTGGTTATAGAGACACAGTGGTTTACCAGTGCAACTCTGGATTAAAGCTCATTGGCTCCTCAGTCCGGATCTGCCAGCAGGACCACAAATGGTCTGGACAACTCCCAGTGTGCATCTGTAAGTACTTTACCTCATTTAAGAGGAAAAATATGTATTTACAATAATATTGTTTATATAGCACCACTAGTCCAAACATGAGACTCTAATTAATATTGAATTAGTGTAATATGAATTACCTCTCTGTGGGCCAACACCTTATGGTGGATATGTTGTCCAAATGATCCTAGGAGCTAAGTTGTCTGGGACTTGATGCCCCTGGCAAGGTCATCAATGCCAAACAGGTCCTAGGTGAGGGACTAGACTCAGCACGGACCATGGATCCTTTATGATAATGGCAAAACATGGACCTGGTTTTCCCTCGCCCGGAAGCAGGTCACCGGGGCCCCCCTCTGGAGCTGAGGTTCCCAAACCGGTCCTTCTCAATGTTTCAGCTGTGCTTAGAAATTCTGTCCATAAAAGTAACAGAATTGTTGACAAATTGCAGCCTTGGTGTCCAATACTCACTCGAAATGGATTTGACTTACTGCCAGATATGCAGACAAAACTCTGACATCAATCATACAGGGACCGAACAGCCCGTATAGGGCATTTAGTAACCCATACTCCCAAAGCAACTCCCACAGAGCTCCCTGAGGAACACACCTGGAGGTGGGGCATGTTGGCGAGCGCCTGCTGGCCGGGTCTACAGCCATGGGGCTCGGCCAGCGTCAGCCAGAAGTAGTATTGTGGGTCGCCCTTCCCATAAGCTCACCACCTGTGGGAGGGGCCATAGGGGTCGGGTGCAATGTGAGCTGGGCGGTGGCCAAAGGCAAAACCTAGCTTTTGGGACATCAAATGTCACATTTCTGGCAAGGAAGGAGCCTGAATTGGTCTGCCAGGCGGAGAAGTTCCAACTAGATCTAGTCAGACTTGCTTCTACGCACAGCTTATACTCTTAGACTCTGGTACCAGTCCTCTTGAGAGGGGTTGGACTCTCTTCCATTCTGGAGTTGCCTAGAGCAGAGCAGAGCAGGTGGGGCCATTCTTTTTGCCTCCTAACTAAACACCTATACATTGGGGTATACTCTGGTGATCGAGAGAGTAGCCTTCTCTACCTTCGGGTGGGGGGACGAATCCTGAATGTGGTTTGTGCTTATGCACCAAACAGCAGTTCAGAGTACCCACCCTTTTTGCCGTCCTTGGATGGTGTGCTTGAGTGCGCTCCCTCTGTGGACTCTCTTGTTCTGCTGGGGGACTCCAATGCTCACGTGGGCAATGACAGTGAGGCCTGGAGGGGCGTGATTGTGAGGAAAGACCCCCAATCTGAACTCGAGCAGTGCTTTGTTATTGGACTTCTGTGCTCATCACGGATTGTCCCTAATAAACACCATGTTATAACATCCAGTAGAGGTGTCCATACATCCATTTTGCACCGGGACACCCTAGGCCAAGTTCGATGATCGACTTTGTGGTCGTGCCATTGGATTTAAGGCCATATGTTTATGATACTCGGGTGAAGAGAGAGCTGTCAACTGAACACCACCTGGTGCTTTGTTGACGTCGATGGTGGGGGAGAATGCCGGTCAGACCTGGCAGGCCAAAACAAATTGTGAGTGTCTGCTGAAAACATCTGTCAGAGTCTCCTGTCAGAAAGAGTTTTAACATCACCTCCGGCAGAATTTCTCCCATGCCCTGGGGGAGGCGGGGGACATTTAGTCTGAGTGGACCATGTTCCTCCTTGATCGCGGTTCTCCTTGATCCTTGACCTTGATCGCGGTTGATCGAAGCTATGGCCATAAGATGGTCAGTGCCTGTCGCGGCGGCAATCACCAGTTGTTAGGGATGCCACCAAGCTGAAGAAGGATTCCTATCCAGGCTTTTTGGCTGGTGGGATTCCAGGGGCAGCTGACAGGTACCGACTGGCCAAGTGGAGTGTGGCTTCGGTGGTCACCGACCCAAAAGCTCAGGTGTGGGAGAGGTTTGGTGAGGCCATGGAAAGTGACTTCCAGATGGCTTTGATGAAATTCTAGACCACCATTCTGCATCACAGGAGGGGGAAGCAGTGCTTCATCATAACTATGTACAGTGAGGATAGGGCCCTGCTGAAGACCTCCTCGATTCCACTGACACGTCTTCCTCTGAGGAAGCAGAGTCTGGAGGCTCCGAGGTGGGCTGGGGCCGAGGTCACCGAGGTGGTCAAAAAACTCCTTGATAGCAAGGCCCCAATGAGATCCGCCCTGCATTTCTAAAGGCTCTGGATGTGGTAGGGCTGTCCTGGCTGATAATCCTCATCACGTGGACATTGGGGACAGCACCACTGGATTGGTAGACTGGGGTGGTGGTCCCCCTTTTTAAGAATGGGGACTGGAGAGTGTTATCCAACTATAGAGGGATCTTATTTCTCAGCCTCCCTAGTTAAGTCTATTCAGGGGTGCTGGAGAGGAGGCCCTGTCAGGAAGTCAAATCTCAGATTCAGGAGGAGCAGTGTGGGTTTTGGTCCCAGCCATGGAACAGTGGCCCAGCTCTACACCCTTGAGGGTGCATGCGGGTTCGCCTATCCAGTCTACGTGTGTTTTGTGGACTTGGTGAATGCGTTCAACCGTGTCCCGCCGGGAGTTTTGTGGCGGGAGCTTCGGAAGTACAGGGTACTGAACGCTTTGTAGATCAGCACTGCAGCAGCGGTATAAGAGTGGTGTCAGGTCTGCCTCACAGTTCAGAGTAACAAGTTCAAATCCCCCAGCCTTCTTATTTGGAGTTTGCATGTTCTCCCTGAGCCCAAGTGGATTCTTTCAAGCCAACCCGGCTTCCTTCCACATTCCATCAACATGCATGGCAGATGTATTGGACACTCTGAAATGTGGTTAGGTGTGGTTGGGTGCATGCACCGTTGTTTGTCACTGTGTGCCCTGTGATTGGCTGGTAACCAGTCCATGGTGTCCTCTGGCTACTGCCAGGAGAGTTCTGGGATAGGCACCAGCAAGCCAGAGACCCTAGTGAGGAGAAGCTGCTACAGTTAATGGATAGCTTGATGAATTAAGTCTCAAAATCCACATGTTTTTCTACTTTAGTGGAAAGCAGTTTTGCTACTTTGTGAATAAAATGACATAATAGTCAGGTGTGTCCATAACCTTTTTCCTTGAGTTGCTCACATGAGTACCAGGACATAGTGTTTGGTACTCACCCTTCCTGTCATTAAAAAGTCTTTCTCAATGTCATTGTCATTGTCACTCACAGTAAGCGCACTGTCTGTATGCACACAGCAATGTCACCTTATTCAAACCTGTGTCCTCAAAAAGTTTCATGTGTCCATCAGTTATTATTTGCGCGGTTCGTTCGGTACCCTCTTTAATTAGTGCAAGGAAGTCAAAGGTAAATTCTACATTACTGTAGAGTGACAACATAAACAATCTCATCCACACCCTCATAAGAATGATATACAGTCCGACAGCCAGTTCAAGACGCTTCAGTAAACAAAAATTCTCAGAATAGGAAGACGTGATGTGCATGCTTAGCATCGATGTTGGGAGTAATGTAATTACTGTAATGCATTATTTTTAACTGTAATGCTAATATAATTATTACACACACAAAAATAGTAATATTGTACTTTACTAAAAGTTAAGTAATGCATTACAATGCATTCTTAGCCCCCCCCCAAATTAGCCAAAAACACAGTGAGATTGGAGAAGAAAATCTGTGGCATAACGTTTACTTGCTGATCTACTACAGCTGAGATGAAATGGCAAGTTGAATATGAACAATCTGTACCCAAGATGGACATAGATGGACAAGAAGATGGACAACAAAAATATAATCGTTAGGTGCACTTAAAAAGCTACACCTAAAAAGCTCTCCACTTGGCAAAATAGGACCAGTAACTTGACAAACCGTTTAGAGTTAGCGAAAAGAAAACATGCGGATACTGAACTCTCTCGCTGAGGGATGGCACTTCGACATAACCGTTAGATGATTCGTTACGAGATATGCTGCTGCTTTCCACAGTGAAGTCACCAGCATTTGGAAACCTTGTCAGCAAGATTCCTGTCTCAACTAGCAATAATGACAAGGTTAGCTAACGCTAATTTTCACTGTACAATTGCTATTCATAATAGTCTATAGTTCTGGTCAATGTGTATCGAGATGTGGCTGTATCGTTGCACATCAGTCCACCAACTTTACGCAGGACAGATCTGTTCTGCCGCCGTGGACCATGATCAATCCCACAATTCACAAAGCACCAAACCGGAACAACAATGTGATTTACATCCAAATTTACAAAAAAAGCACTCCACATGGACACGATTGTCTTTTACTTTGCTGATTGATTGAACCCAAAAGTGATTTGTTTTCTTTCTCTGTGTCATTGTCATCAAGAAGAAAAGAACAAACGTTTTCATCCTGTTAATTGTTATTGCTATAGCAAGCACAAGTATATTGTACATTGTTTAATATATATATATATATATATATATATATATATATATATATATATATATATATATATATATATATATATATATATATATATATTATACTGTTTGATTCACAATTCATCAATTCACTTAAAAGTTAAAATGAATAATCTCAGTACTCACCCATTGTAAATGAAGCATGCAATTAAGTGTTATACATGTACATGCTAACTTTTCACAAATGGACCTGGTTTTGTTGGGGTTTTTTTTAACCGGGCAAGTTGGTAGTCTCTATGCAAGCGCAGTTTGCCCCTCCAGGGACTGTGTTGCGCGGCCCTGGAGGGTAAAACTGCGTTGCGGTGCGCAACAAATCGGAGACCCGTACAGTGGCCAGGGGTGTGCGGCCTCATTCCGGTTGCTTGGCACAGCGCAGCGGGGCGGACATGCAGTACTTGAAATCTGCAGTGCATTATGTGGATTCCACGGATTACACAGAGCCTGCGTTGTTCCTCCATTTTGTCTTGCCACCCAGCATGTGGGCGATTAGCTATTGCTTCTCTGTTATTTACTTGACGATTAAAGGATGATTGAAAATGTTCAAGCTTGTATCAAACGCACCGATTTTGTCTGCTTGCCGAGGACATTTTGGAGTCGTCATAAAAGCAGCTACTCAAATTTGCATAGTGCTGCCTAATTCATATTCCACAAAAAACAATATTAATTGTGATGTTTTTAAACTTTTTGAGATGCATTGAACATACGTAAAAACAATTTCGGGTTGACTTCCCCTTTAATTCCATGTCTCTGTGTTTATACTTTTATAACTGCTATCTTTGCCCACGTTATGAGAACAGTAACAATCACTGTATTTTAATGCTTTTATTTGAAGAATGGAGATATACAGTTCAAAATAATTTATATATATTATTGAATTAGATGTCCAATATTGAAATGTATATCAAAGTAAGTGAACTGATCTTCTTGCTAACATATTAAGAAGCTGTCTGTGAATTTCCTGTATATTTTTTCAATGTATTTATTGTAAATGTGACAATTACAGTTACATGACATGACACTACCTCATTTTTATTTCCCCACATAAACACACTATTTCATGGATGTTATTTTAAGGTACAGATTTGTCCTTTATGATAGGAGTAACTGAACACCTCCACCTTGCCCTAATCCAATTTATTTGCTCCCTCACCACACATGTTTTTTCCATAATTCCTTATCCTGATTTCACTTCCTCCAACTTCCTCAACTGTCTCAATGATATTTGTCAATCCCAGCTGTCACGTGTGGCCACCCCGGCAGCCCCATCTATGGGCGCACCATCGGCGATGGCTTTAACTACAATGATGTGGTGCACTTCTCCTGTAATAAAGGCTATACTTTGGATGGACCATCTTCAGCTCAGTGTCAGGCTAACCGCCAGTGGAGCCAACAGCCTGCAACATGTAGAGGTGACACATACATTATGAGCACTCAAATGATACCTTGGATTATTTTTGCTGCTATGGGAGGGTAGGCACACCTGTCACTAATGACGGGCTGTAGTGGGCCCTTACCACCCAACAAGGTGTCTGTGCCCCATCCCCCAACATTTTTTTTATTTTTTTAGAATTTCAACCTCAGGGATAGTCCATTTGTTAAGGGTTTTTTAACAGTAAAATAATAATTTGTCTAAACTGGTTTGATAATACTATTTTTCCACATCCCATTGATAAAAAGGCCATCACCACATATATATATATATATATATATATATATATATATATATATATATATATATATATATATATACGGTGACTGACACCGTGACTGAGACAGTGACTGTGACATTGTAAGAGCAATAGCGTTCAACGTTGATGAAGCAAAACGAAAATAAATGTACGAACACGTCGTATTCGTATGGGGGCCGACTGTATATATGTATATATGTATGTATATATATATATATATATATATATATATATATATATATAACATAATAATATATATGTAACATAATCTACTGTACAGTTAAATTAAAAAAACATATACAAAGGAAAAATGACATTTACCTTTGGGGCGACGTGTTTGGGTGGAGGCGGAGGGGAGCAGAGACCAACCCGCAGAATTTATTTATTTTCTTAATATGGGAACTTTTCTCAAAATAGAACATATCACCGGCGATTTCCTTCTCTTTAATCCATAATAGAAGAAGCCTCTCCATTTTGTTGTCGACCGAGGTCCGTACCCCGGCAAGGAAAGTCTTGCCTCTAGAAGATTGCCGAGCGGTTACTGCCATACTCACGAGCAAGGTTAACTATGCGTGCGCCTCCTTCGTATTTTTTTTATTATCTCCTGCTTCGTTTCTATTGTCATCATCCTCTTACTTCTTCCTTTACCGCCACCAGCAATTTTAGCAGCCACGCCTAACAGATAAAGTTTGCAAAGTCTTCACTTTAAATGTGACGCGGTGATCAAAAGGTTGGGAAACACTGAGCTAGATGAAGGCGTTCGGCCAAGCATATCGGCATTTCTGTGATTGACGTGACGCCGGCCAATAGTATATCCGCATCTCCGTGAGTGAGACCGGGACTGTGACCTTAATCGACCAATAGCATATCGGCATCTCCGTGACTGACTCCATGACTGACACCGTGACTGAGACAGTGACTGTGACATTGTAAGAGCAATAGCGTTCAGCGTGACCGTGACAAGCGTGAACAATTAACCTCGTTGATGCAGCAAAGCGAAAATAATTGTGCGAACACATTTACCGGCGGCATGTCGGATTGTTTGTAAGGCGAAAGGTTTGTGCGTAAGTAGGGGGACAAAAAACGCTGTGGTCAACGCTCGTAAGTCGAAAAGTTCGTAAGAAGGGGAGTTCGTAAACCGGGGGCCCACTGTGTATATATATATATATATATATATATATATGTGTATGTATATATATATATATATATATATATATATATATGTGTATGTATATATATATATATATATATATATATATATATATATATATATATATATATATGTGTTTAAAAACGAGGGCTCTCGCAGCGGTAGCTGCTCGGGCTCTAATAATAATCAGGAGAAAAACAATCGGGACCTCGCAGCAGTCGCTGTTCGGGCCCTAATAATAATCCGGAGAAGAACACTAGGGGCCTCGCAGCGGTCGTAATAATAATAATAATAATAATAATAATAATGATAATAATCCGGGCCCTAATTACTGTGTTTTCTGGACCATAAGCTGCACCGGTATATAAGCTGCAGCAAAAAAAAATTGAGCAAAAATAAAACATCTTTTGCCACAGATAAATTACACTGGACTAAAAGGCGCAAGTATATGGTGGTATATGAAACTACAACTGCAACATCCTCTCTTTAACAGATTAAACATGCCTGCATATTTATTCCCAATATTATACTTATAGAAAATGGATGGATGGATATTACCAACAGAATATTGCAGAGTTAAAAAGCAATTCAAACTCGAAATCAATACTTCGATAGCATTCTGTCTCCCGTTGTTTAATTGATAGATTACTTTAGTGAACATTGCACACACTGCAAATAATATATACAATAATAAATTGATAAACGTAATCATATATACTGTATACCGTACATCAAATTTAAACGTCACAAACTTTTATAAAAGATCTTATTCAATTTAGACATTTTTTTTAAAATATTTTTAATAATATATTTTAAACTCTTTATGCACAGCCACTCATTCACATCTTTTCAGTTCTATTTAATGTTGTTTCATAAACTCACTCCTTGAACACACATTTGCATGACCGGTGGGAAAAAACAGCAGATAAGATGCACTGGACTATAAACCGCAGGGCTCAAATCACGATGAAAAAGTTGCGGCTTATAGTCCGAAAAATACGGAACTTATTTTTTTAATTTTTCATCTTTAGTAAATGTAGTCATGGCAACACCCCCCTAAAAAAAGATACTATTCAATTTCACCATAAAGATTGTCCGATAGACGGGCCAACATTTGTGACTGCTGGCGAAGGTAGCATAATTACATTTTCATGCCAGAGTTCATTTAAGGTCTCAAATGTTTTTTTTTTCACATTTTGATTTTTGAACATGTTCAAAATTCCTTTGCAACCAAAAAGTACAGGCATTCTTCTACCACGCATCTGACAACTGCTGAACAAAACACAGCACGAAAGAATGTAATTTCACTTTTATTCACATTTTATTCCACCTTTTATTGAGGTATAAATCATAGGTGTCGAAGTCCAATCCTCGAGGGCCTCGAGATTATCCTGCATGTTTTTTGGTTTTCCCTTCCCAACACACCTGATTCAAATGATTAGGATCATTTTCAATTCCTGCAGCAGCTTGAAAAATGATCCTAATCATTTCAATCAGGTATGTTCGAGAGAGAGGGTTGGAAAACATCCAGGCCCTCTGCCTGAGTTGCGTTCTGCTACGGGTTTTGTTGTAGAGATTTTGGGTTGTTTCTTTAGCCATTTAGTTTGTATAGTTTCTTCCCGCGTCTGCCTCACCTCTCTGTCCATTAGTTTGATCTTGTCCACCTGTCGCCTGTGCGTTCCTGCCCTTGCGTGTCACCCAATCAGCTTCCCCTGCCTCTTGTCTCTCCCAGCTGTTTCGCGTTGTCTTGTAAGTAGCCTCATGTATTTAAGTTGCAGCCTTTTTACTGTTAGTCGTCGGATTATTGTTATGGTCACCCTCAAGTCCTCGCTCCCTCGTCCACAGTCACTCCGGTTCACCGATTGCCCTTCCCCGTAAGTTTAGTTTTGTGTTCTCACGTTCCTTTTGTCTGTTCCAGTTTTTGTCTGTTTTTGTTCCTGCCATCTTTTGTTCATTAAAACGGCATTTTTGAGCACATCCCCTCCTGGCTTCCTTGCTCCTCGCACCCCCGGTCCATCCTCCCGCACACCCGCATTCGACTCGCCATGCCCCGCCGTGACATTTGCCACCTATGGTATGAATCATGTGATAAGATTTTGATAAGCAATACACCTTTAGTTAGCTATTTATTTGCACAGCATATTTTACCTTAAAAGCCTGCATTTTTGTTAGAAAAGCTGTCAGCTCCCTATTGACCAGGTCGGCTTCACAAAAATAATGTTTTCAGTTTTCTTAACTGGATTAAGGTTAAATTGACAAAATACTTAAGAAGCATCCTGCACCATAATTTCTATTGGTGTTTCATACAGTTGTGAACTGCACAGACCCAGGCATCCCTGCTAATTCGATCCGTGAAAGCAAGATTGACCAAGGCATCTTTACATTTGGCAGCGTGGTGTTCTACGATTGCAACCCTGGATATTACCTGTTTGGATCCTCCGTGCTCACCTGCCAACCACTTGGCCACTGGGACAAACCTTTGCCAGAATGCATTGGTACATTATCTTTATCAATGTTAAATATTCTTTCTTTCTTTCTTTCTTTCTTTCTTTCTTTCTTTCTTTCTTTCTTTCTTTCTTTCTTTCTTTCTTTCTTTCTTTCTTTCTTTCTTTTATTTTACTTTCCATTATTTTATTCTATGCTGCTTTTCAATTTGTTTTGTTTTTATTTCAACATTTATGTTTTGATTCTGGTTTGTCAGTCTATTTTTCATTCATAATGGATCATCTGTTCTGTTCTTTTATATTTTCTTATTGTTTTCATTTAGTTTTGTTGAGAAGTCTTTTTTGTTCTATTCTTTAGTTTTTTTCAGTTTTTGTTTCATCTCTATCTGTATTTTATCTTAATTTTGTTAACTTTAATTTTGTTTTCTTTTTAGTTATTGTTTCTCTTGTCTTTGTTTCTTTTAACCTTTAGATGGGCAATTTGAAATAGTGTCATCAAATGTGGCTGTATGGATATGTATTTTATGAATGGTACTGAAACAACAAATAAGAATTATTCTATTCATTTGTTCATGAAATTATATCTACTTATTATAAAATTACTTGATATACTTATTTTGGACTATTATTTTGTCATACAGAGGTGGATTGTGGACACCCGGGTAGTCCACCACATGGAGTAATGACAGGAGAGAAGTTCACTTTTGGTGCCACAGTGCGATATTCTTGCTCTGGAGACCACCAGCTCGTCGGATACACATCACTCACGTGTCAGCTAAATGGCCATTGGAGTGGCCCACTACCCTACTGTTCAGGTACACACCACAGATGCAGGCACATGCCCACCCATGCAAATAGGAACACACATACACACACAAGCATGCATACAATTTAGTTCCTTTTGCTTTAAACCATCCCCAAATTGATAATAAAGAATTTTAAAGAAGAATCAATCCACTTCCTGTCGTTTTCCATTCTATGTGCGCTGTGTCATGTTGTCACTATGCGGCTTGTTCTGGAAAGGGAAGCTTACACAACAGGTGCAACATTTTGCAGCTAGACCACCAAATGATGAAAACTTCTTAAAAATGTCCGAAGGAACATTTGATTTGGGCCGTCATTTTATTGTCACTGTAATCATCACCACCTGTGTCAAGTATCACTGCTCAATAGTTTGTCACTTCACCCAGTTAAATCGTCCAAATTTCAGAGAAATTATAAAACTGGCATATACCTGGCAGTTAAAATCATTTGTAAGTTCATCAAGTGAATCAATACAAAATGGAAAACAAGTAGTTGCCAGAGAGAGATCAGAGAGTGCAGTCGTAGTTGACAAGCTAATGTTGTGAGTGTCATAACTTTGGTTATTACTTCTACAATGACCAAATTACTCTGCTCTAGCTCACGGACACATCCCTCTAGCAGGGTATGTCCATGAGAAGTATGCAGGAATGATAAAATACAAAAACAATTAATAAACACTATATATATATATATATATATATATATATATATATATATATATATATATTATCTGCTCTTACATGTATAAAGTTTTTTTTGTCTTAATATCGTGCTGCTTCTCTGACAGGAAACATGGATTCACACAGGTACAGACCAAATAGGTTCACCTCTGAGGGTGTTTACACAGCATAAGGGGATACCATCATATGTTACAGTATTTGTTATTTATTTTTCCCTTTGTGGTCACCTCTCACTGTAGGCATCACATTGGACACCTGTGGGGATCCTGGCATTCCTGCACATGCCACCAGGGAGGCAGGAAACTTCAAAGTGCGAAGCAAGGTTCGATTCACCTGCGCAGTGGGACATACACTGTACGGCTCAGCAGAAAGGATCTGCTTCCCCAATGGGACGTGGTCAGGCAGACAGCCTTTTTGCAAACGTAAGTAACGTAACACAGTCACTCTGTGACATTATGCTTGCAACCATTAGCAATGTAAGGTAAGATGTGAGTTTGAACATCCTAGTTTTACAGTGGTTGCCTTTGTACATATTGCCGATAAAAATAGTTTAAATGTAATTGTTATAACGGTGACTTGCTCCTTATAATATGGCCGAACCAGCTCCTTAGCACTTTACAAGACAATTATAATTACAGCTTTATCATTTGGATGTTTTGTGAAGATAGATGGAAAATAGCAAACGGGTTTATGCAGTAATAAAACACAAATAACAGAAATAATTAACATAGGATTTCTTTTTTATTATTATTATTATTTTTTTCTGCTTGGCTCTCAGCAGAGGCATTTTGCTCATTTTCTTACAACGCCTTTTGCCCCTACTTTGCTGCGCTTCTGTCCCATGTGCTGTCATTTGCCCTACCATTGTAGCCTCTTACAGTATTTATTTCCCTTTAAAGTGAGAATATGTAATATTCAGACAGTTATTCATTTTGAAAACCCAATGTTAATGTCAATAAAGTGTAAATAAATGTGTTCTATCCAATAAACATATATTTTTATAAATACTGTAAGTATTTTTTCGTAAGGAATCATATTTGTGCTGTCCAATCTTTTCTGATAAAAGAATTTCCTTATGTGGGAAACGATGGTACATGTCCTGCTTGAACGTGCAAGTATATTAACAATATACAGTACATGTGTACACAAGCAATAAAATGCAAAAAATATATTGTACAAAACCTGTTTACTAAACAAAAACTGCATTATTCAGAACATGTATGGTATATGAACACAATACTGGAAAATTAAAGTTTCAGTTTTCAGTTGTTCTTTTTTTTCCCACCAAATAACTTAAAACTTAAATTAAAACTGCTGTTGATAGTCTTTTTTCTGTATTTTTTTTCACTGCTGCAGCTCCTATGGCTGCGGGTTAATCTGAAAAATATGGTATTATGGTGTTCGGATTAAAAAAAAAAAAAAAAATATATATATATATATATATTTTGTTTTTTTTTTTTTGTTTTGTTTTTTTAAACAGTTATAAACTCAGTTATAAACTTTTAGGGTAAAATAATTTTTTTGTGCTGTAGAAACTACAGATAAAAAAAGTAATGTGACATGTTTTTTCGGTAAGAACATCAAAATAACAGTTTCTTAGTTGTTGTGTCCATATATTTTATTGGTATAATATTTATTTTGAGGTGTTGGCTGACCTCAAAACATTGAGTGTGTTTCATTCCACTTCCAAAAAAAAACAGTACAAACAAATCTTGTGTTTTAATCTTTTGAGATCTTATCATATGAGATCCCGTCCGTGTGTCTTAATTAATATGTTAATTAACTAGTGTGTGTTAGTTAACTCCCTTTAAAATCAGCACAGGTGTCGAGCTCCGGTCCTTGAGGGCCGGTATTCTGCATCTTTTCTGGTTTCTTGAAAATGATTCAAATCATTTTAATCAGGTGTGTTTAAGAGAGAAGGTATGAAAACATGCAGGGTACCGGCCCTCGAGGACTGGAGTTTGTCACCTATGTGATAGAGGATGAAGGTAGTTTGGCAGCCTGGACTGAGAGGCCAAACAATGCTCCTTGGGTGAGTATCCCTGAGAGTGTGTTGTGTTTCTGGGACACTTTCAATAGCGGCACTGATTTTATTGTTGTTTTTAAGAAACCACAGATTCATTTGGTCTGGGTCTTATGCTCCAGGTCAGATGTTTCCAGGGAATTACTTAAACTTCAAAATGTGTTTATTCTATATGACTTTACACTTTCGCAACAGTCATTTTGGTCGAATTTGTGCAGGACAGATTTCAAGTCCGCATGATTGAAGTCCCTAGCTGCAATAAAAATACTGTCCAGGTGTGCTATGGGCAGTTGTTGATGCTAGTGTATATTTGTGCCATCGCTAGCTTAGCATTAGTGTCTGGTGGAATGTAAACAGCAGTAAACTCTCAAGTGAGGTAGAATGGTCAGCACTTTAAACAGTTAGAGTTCTGCATCTGGACTACACAGTTTATCCATTACCATGTTGTTGATACACCAGAGGTTTTGATGTAGATGCTCAGGCCCCCTCGGTCTTCTTTCCTGAGTCCGCTGCCCTGTCAGCTCAGTAGGCGGCACGGCCCGCTAGGTTGATATTGGCATCTGGCCTGGAGCAGTCTCGCCAGGTTTCGGAGAGCATACAGCTGTAGTTGTTTAACGCTTTCTGTGTGGACAATAGCAGTCAAATCTCATCTATCGTGTTCTGGATCGATCGTGCATTGGAGAGAAAGATGGTAGGAAGCGGTGGTCTGAACAGCTTAGCTTTCAGCCTTGCGCAGACGCCTGCCTGCTTGCCTCTTTTCTGCCCCCGCTCACTGAGATTTCTTCTCCGACTCGCTGCTGCGGGTGTCCCGGTTGGTAGTCTGATGATCTCTGAAGGACAGGTACTGTGTGTCGTAATTGAGTATGTCAGTCCGACTTTATGGTAGTGCAAAGGTGCTACAATTGTGCGTAAAGATAAGTAATATGACCATAAGAATATAAAAACTACTAGAAATGCTGTGTCTCTAAGCGCCACCATCTTACATCAGACATTGAAAATTCAACATGCACTTATAATTTTCACCTTTAACCCTCACCTCCTCTCGTGTCTCACCTTTGTTGCAGCTGTTCAGTGTGGAAACCCAGGAATACCTGCTCATGGCCGTATTTCCCGTTTAAATGGGACTACCTTCTCACACTCAATTATTTATACTTGTATGGAAGGCTATTTCCTCTCAGGCTTACGCACTCGTCAATGTCTGGCGAATGGCACATGGTCTGGCATAGTTCCAAACTGCTCACGTGAGTATTTTTAATTTCCAGGAATTAACTGTAGAGAATCCCAAGTGTACAATACTGAACATTGATGTGAAAAATAGAGAAAGCATCTTCTATTGCTGATTTTGATGCTAAATAAACCCTAACCCTGTACATAAGGGTTAGGGAATAAACTTAATGGCAGATCATTTGGACTGAGTTAGGAATAACAAACCATAGATTCTATAAAACACATTTTACATGCATGTAGGCAAATATTCGATGTTTTTGTTTCTTTCAATAAATGAATATGTATATTTGATATGCATACTCACACATGCATTTTGGGGTCTCCAATTCGATTCATAATCAATTTTCGATACAAAATGATTTGATTACTTTTAAATGATGCAACTGCAAAGAATCATGATACAGTGATCCCTCACTGTTTGTGGTTAATTGAGACTGAATTTTTTGTATTTATCTTTCGCATGTTATGTAGACGAAGGCAAACAGCTATTGATGGGATTTTCGGCTCTTTTCGGTGGTCCGGTTCGGCTCAGTGAAAGAGCCTGCTCTGTTTCGCTCTCAAAGGGCACTTTTAACTTTAGCTTTTCTTTTAATTATTCATGACAAAATTTAGCATTCATTTTGTTAAATGACTTGATGAACTCACTGCAAATAGCAACAATTATCAAGCAAAGAAAAGGGTTTTTACTTATTTTATTGAACATTAAAAAGGCTCCAAAATATAAACCCTAACCCCAATAACCCTAACCCTAAACCTAAGCAACAAAATCAAACTTCAACCAACCACAATCAAACATGCTGCATCATAACAAAAATAGTGAGTAGTAACTGCAACAGCAGCAGAGAACAAAACAAACATAAGCTACTCCTTGCTTTATTTTAAATTTGCATTCAACAAAACTAAATACTTAAACTTGGACGGGCTGATCCGGCTCCTTCCCTCAGTAATCATTTGTCCAGACGCAACAGAGTATTTGCTCAGCGTGCACTCCTGCAGGACTTACCATGCCCCTCTATGGCGTTATATTTGTGCTACAATTACGAGCGCCCAAATAAACCCCTGTGGCATTTTTTAATACTTATACAGCAACACGATTTTTTGTGTGATAACTCAGTCAAAAAAAGAAATTCAAATTAGAATGTTTAATATGAATAATTAGGGCCTTGAATATGTTAAAAAAATAACAGATTTTTTGTGGCATGCATATTTTTTTGGCAAAAGCAATTTTTTGTTATTACACCCACATCACAATTTTTTGTTCAAATATTGGCAGACCCTTGGAAGTGTGATAACTAAGTCATTTATGAATACTTTAATTTAGACCTCTCAAAATGTTCAGTGGCATCAGACCTATCCATACATATATAGTTTTTATTTATTTATTTATTTATTTATGATACCGTCTATGTACAATAAAAGCAATATTATGCTTTGAGTGAGAAAAACAATTACCCCAGCAACGCAATTTTTTTGTCAAAATATTGGCAGACCCTTGGAAGTGTGTAATTTCTATATAGTTATTTCTGTATACTATATAGTAACAACAAAGAATTTATAGACAGAATTTATAAACAACCAACAAATAATGAACAACATGAGCGTAAACATGAACAATAACCTAATGGTGAACTTATTGAATGTGAATGAACATGAACAATAAACTTTTTTTTCTAACAATTCATGCAAACTGAACTCACATGGTTTCGGCATACTGATATGCCGCATTTAGAGCAAACATTGGATGCTCTCAGTGGTTTGTCACAAAGTTCACACTGCTTTCACTTTGAAGCTCCAGGTGTGGCCTCTGCAGCCTGCAAGCGTTATTTTTTTGTTTTGTTTTGTTTTGTTTTTTAGCCCTCTGTGCATAGATTCTGGCTCAATAAGTTCCCTCTGATGGAGTTGAAGAATCTTCTTCATGCTCTATAACCAAATCACAAACTTCATCGGCTGAATCCTAACGCTTCATTGTTGTTGTCGTACGGCAACAAATGAGAGTTGTGAAGGCAAATACTGAGCAAAGTTTTCGAAAGTCGCTAAAAACAGCACTATCCAATAGGAAGGGAGGGAGGGGGGTCACATTCAAATGCAAGCCCAATAGATTCACCCAGCACCCAGCATTCCCAGGCAGCTCTGCCATTTTGAAGCTGACGCAACTTCTGATTCTGCACACACAAACGTGCATACTCACACGCATAAATTTCAAATAACACGTTATTTTCCAAAGTAACTTCACCCAGCAATGCACTCACACTCACACGCACCTATTCTCACAATCCGAACGGTTTTCACGACGTTCTTTTTGCACGATTGTTCACTCATCGGGAAGAAGCATAACACATTCGTTAGTCTGTGTCGCCACCTAGTGGATCAAGAGGTTTAAAATTTTTCAACACACGTTTTTCACTTTTACTGTTTATTGACTCACCACTGAATGGATTGAAACAGAAATCACAGGAAATGCATGACAACACATGAGGTTCACAGTGCATCAAAAAGTACAAGTTATAATGGGAATCTAGGTGCCAAAACTTGGATTTTAATCAGGATAACATGTTTTTTTTGATAGCTCAGATTTGCAACACTTTATAAACGTCAGCATGCTCCATTTTATAGTTTTTTATCTTTCGCAAACCTGGGTGATCTTGAATCACCCGAATGTTTTCCCCAAAATTGTTTTCGCTTTGAAACGAATCCCACTATCCAAGAAATGGACGCAAAATGCCACAGGGGATAAAAAGTTTTGAGCGGAGAAAATACAATTGAGCGAGTGAAAACAGATTTTGAGCGCAGAAAAAAATTAATTGAACATAATTTTCTCGCTCAAAATTACTTTTTGCTCACTTGCGATAGCACTCTCTCGCTCAACATCTCGCTCTCGCTCGCGATACTCCTCCCTCTCTCGCTCACCATCCCGCTCTCTCTCGCAATACTCTTTCCTCCCTCAACATCCGTTTGCTCAACGTCGAGTTCTTGCTTGCTCGAGTTGTCCTATGCGTGTGCTCAGTTCTGCTCACACGTTAGGTTTGTGCCACAAAACCAGCCAATCAGAGCTTGTAAAAGCACATTGATTGACAGCTTGCTATCCAATGAGATTGCTTGTTATGTGTTTTTTTTTTCATTGCAACATATCCAAAACAAATACAGTACGTACAAAACGATCACTCTGAATGATATACAAATATCAATAGAACACCTTAAACGGTATCAATCACACAATAATATCAATATGAACATTAATCCTCTTAAAACACAACTAAAATAAATAAATATGCCAGGGGTCCAAAAAATATATATCTAAACAATTTGAATTTTTTACAAATCTGTTTTTTGAGCCTTTTTGTTGTCTGAATCTCTAATTAAAAGGATGTATTGTTTGACCTCATTACAAAATACATTAAAAAAAGGTTTCCTTCCAATACATTTGGAACAATGAATGTGATATTTTGACAAAAACATCAACAAATTTAGAAAATAAATAGAATCACTTTTTCCTCTCTTTTCAATAAAGCCAAACAAGACATTCTTCCAAGCAATCTTGACATCCTCTTCAAAATTATTGTGGACAAAATCACATAATTTTTGCCACTATAAACTTACAAATGGGCAATACCAAAATAAATGAACAATAGTCTCTGGGGAATCATGACAAAAACTACAGCTTATATCAATATCTTTTTAAACCTTTTATTAAAATAGCTTTTAGCTGAATAGAATTTGTGTAATAATTTAAAAGATATTTCTTTAACCTTGTGTGTGATTAAATATTTATTAGGTAGGAGCCATACCTTCTTCCACGCTATCTCATCTACAAATCTATTCCAATAAGGAATAATATTGGGTAAATTTGCAATATCTCTTTGGAACAAGGTTTTAATGCATCTATTGCTGTTTACTGGACAATTCGTCAAACACATCTTTCCTATAACAGAAACCATTGGAGTTAAAGAATCAGTTTTATAATTATACAAACGTTCCGGATTCTTGAAAAGCATACATACACCAGAAGGAATGGCCCCAAATGCCTTCGCGTAATCTCCAGGTGTTACTGGTATGTTATATTTGTTTAAGAATTCCTCGTTTGTAAATAACAGCCCTTCATTATTGAACAACTGATCAACCCATATAATTTTGTTTTGAAACCAGTGCTCCAAAAAGATAGATTTGTGCTTAAAAAGAATATCCTGGTTATTCCATATTACAAAACTATGAGGGGAAAAGTTATGTTTGTAAATGAGAGACCGAGCCAGAAATGCCTGGGGATGAAAGGCTGAAACCTTCATAGGAATTTTATCAATATTGTAATTACAAACAAGATCAATACCTCCAAACTTAGATAATATGTAGAGAGGAATCACATTCCAGATTCAAGACGGGTTATGAAATACTTGTTTTATCCAATTGATTTTGAATGTATTATTCAAAGTAAAGAAATCCAAAAAGTTGAGACCTCCATTTTCATAGGAATTCATAACAGTTGTCCTTCTCAAATAATGCATCCTATTCTTCCAAATAAAATTGTAAAGAATTTTATCAGTCTCTTTAAGTATCTCTTTATCAACATGTAATGCCATTGCTTTCGTAAGTAATATCTCGTAGTAGCCATTGATTAAATTTGTTATGAGATTTTTCAATAATGGGGGCAAAATTCTGAGTGCATCTCTGATTTTGATCTTTAGAAACTAAGATACCTAAATATTTTACTTCATTTTTTACGGGAATGTTATATAACTCAGATTTATCACAATCCTTAATCGCTAAAAGTTCACATTTATTAATATTCAAGCATAGGCCAAAAGCTCTCGAGAACTCCCCAACTGCTCCAATGGCTACTGGAATTTGGCTTTCATCCTTCAAAAACAGCGTTGTATCATCTGGTAATTGAGTCAAAATTAAATCTATACCAAGAAGAGAGATGCCTTTAACAGTACTAGCTTTAATATGATAAGCCATAACCTGAGCCACTATTAAAAAAAGATATGGGGAGGCAGGACAGCCCTGAATAATACCTCTAGAAATCTTAAATCGAGGGGACGTTCCACCTGAAAGTTTAATTGAGCTGTTACAGTTCTCAGAGGGTCTTCATAGCCAAACAAAAATATTCACCAAAACCATTTTTTTAAAGAATGTACAATGAACTGATGCTCCACAGTGTCAAATGCTTTATAAAAGTCTAAAAACAAAATAAACTCACTATCTTCTAAGACCTCAGCGTAATCCAAAATGTCCAAAACCAATCTAATATTATTTGTTATGTGTCTTCTAGGCATAAATCCTGATTGTGTGTCTTCAATAATAGAATTCAAAACAAATTTCAGTCTTGATAGCAAATATTATTGTGAATATTTTGTAATCATTATTAAGCAAATATATTGGTCTCCAGTTATCAATCAGATGTTTGTTTTTGTTTGGTTAAGGCAGGGGTCGGCAACCTGCGGCTCTCGAGCCGCATGCGGCTCTTTGGCTGTGTCCTAGTGGCTCCCTGGAGCTTTTTCAAACAGAGTAGTCAGAGTAGTTACAACAGAGTAGTCATGTGGTGTGTCAGGATGTACTGCAGGAAAAATAAACATTTAATCATGAAGCCTCATTATGTATTCGTAGTTAACAATCATTTTGATAGTAGGCTAATATAGCTATTATAGATCCATACAGCATGTGTTGCCTTCATTACAAGGCTTTTATTTTTTTGCGGCTCCAGACATATTTGTTTTTTGTTTTTTTTTGGTCCAATATGGCTCTTTCAACATTTTGGGTTGCCGACCCCTGGGTTAGGGAATTAAAGATGTTAACCCTTGAGTCATAGTTACAGTAAGTGTTCCTTTAGTAATACTTTCTAAGTAGACCTCAAACAGAAAGGGAGTCAGTTCTGTTTCAAAAGTTTTGTAAAATTCTGATATTAACCCATCATTCCCCGGTGACTTGTTATCTTTTAAGAACGTAACAGCTTCTTTAACTTCTGCAATTGTAAACAGGTTGATCACAACGCGTCATTTCGTCTTGAGTAATCTGTTTAACAATTAAAGGATTCAAGAGTGCCTCAGTTGATGCCTGACAAAATTTAAAATGATATAAATTCGCATAAAATGTACTACAATATTTAGCTATCAGATTGTGGTCCTCTGTAAGCACCCCATCAACATTTAATTTTCTTATTTTATTAACACTGGCATGATGTTTCTCTAAATTAAAAAAAAAGTAGCGAGAATTTTGTTCCCCTTTCTCAAGCCATCTTTTTCTGGACCTAATAAATGCTCCTTTAGCTTTTTGTCTGTATATTTCATCTAATTTAACCTGCAAAGTAGAAAGCTCCAAGTCCTCAGCTTCTGTTAAAGTATCAATAGGAACTGAAGTCAGCTGAGAAATTCTTGAAACCACACTCAACTCTGTTTTCCTTTTAGATTTAGCTAAATCACTGCCATATTTCCTGAACTTGCCAAGTTCAAATTTCAAAAGTTCACAGTTTATACAAAACTGTTTTTCTATTATAGCTTTACTCTTATAATGAGAAATTAAATGTCTCACTTTCATTTTTACTTTTTCTTCTGCTAGTAACAAACTGTTAAGTTTCCAATATGTTGAGTTAGCAGCATCAGGTTGAGATGATAAATTTATTTTAATCTGTATGGCTTTATGATCTGTGACAGGGTTAGGGTGTATGTCCACTTCAATATTACTTTTGTCGACAGTCTTCGAGATCAACCAAAACCATTTACTGTTTTATTACTCCATGTAAATGTTCTGTTATTGGGATTTTTAACTCTCCATATATCCTCAAGATTAAATTTTTCCATAAATGAAATTAAATTGGCATTTGCTCGATTTGATTGACCAGATGGCCATTTATCCATGTTACTATTTAATATAGTATTAAAATCAACACCTATCAGTAAATGAAATTAAATCGGCATTTGCTCGATTTGATTGACCAGATGGCCATTTATCCATGTTACTATCTAATATAGTATTAAAATCACCACCTATCAGTAAAACAGTATTTGGGAACTTAGTTAACCAACGTCACAGGAAATCCTCTATCAATATAAGAAGAATATTTTGATTTATTTTCTTGTTATAGTTGTAGACATTACCTATTATATATGTTATTATCATACATGTTGTGTGTTGTCACGAGGACTTGATTGGGATGAGCGGGAATTGATTAATGGCGGAATAAACGAATCGTTAAGAAGACTACGTGTGCAATTTCAAATCCTTTCAATGGTAGTAGAGAATGGTTTCCAATTATAAAGTACCACCCAAATTCGACAAAACCAGGCCATATGAGTGCTGGAAAAATGAAGTCAGCATTTGGACACTGGTTATGGAGTTGGATAAAAAGAAGCAAGCGCTCGCGGTGGCTCTGGGACTCAAAGGAAGAGCCAGAGAAATCGCGTTGGAAATACGCAGAAGACCTGAATAAAGATGACGGTATGGAAACATTGCTTACTAAATTGGACACACTGCTCTTACGAGAAGAGAAAGACTGCGCATATGAAGCATACTCTGATTTTGATTCGATATCTAAAGATAGTGTGCTTTCCATGGCTGACTATATAATTGGCCGAGCAAAGATACAACCGCATGAAAAAGTTAGCATTTAAACTCCTCAATACGTTGTGTCTCAAAGAGAAGAGTAGACAGCTTGCACTTACAGCATGCACGGAATTGACTTTTACTTCGATGAAATCAGTGTTGAAGCGGATTTTTGGAGGAAAAATCCCGGAGCGGGCAACGGCAGTGAAGTTAAGGATGCAGTTTTTTTCACCGATCAAAAGTCTGGAATGACTGATAAATTTAGAAGAAGCCATAGTCCAACGCAAAGCGGACAGCGACAGCTGCAGAGCAGACTGCAACAGCCGCAACAAGGCACAAATTCACGAGACAAGTATGGTAAGTGGACAAAATGCACCATTTGTCAAAGCACGTACCACTGGACAAATGATTGTCCTCATCGTAGAAATGAAGTCAAGTTAACAGAAGACGACAGTGTGGATGAGTGTAACATCATACTGTTTACTAAAGTTATGACGGACTCTGAGGTATTCCGAACTGAATCATTGGGTTCAGCCATTATTGACACTGCTTGCACACTCACTGTGTGTGGTGAGAAGTGGCTGGACAGCTACATCACCGAACTGAATCAAAGTCAAATCAGCAAGCTGTTGCAAACAGAATCTCCAAGTTGCGGGCGTTTTATATTTGGAGATGGACAAGTGGTATGCTCTAATAAAAAAGTAAAATACCTGCCAAAATTGGGCAAACAAAATGCCACATTGAAACCGAAGTTGTTCCAGCTGATATTCCTTGACTGTTGAGCAAAATGTCTTTAAAGAAAGCAGGAACAGTCCTAGATATGGAGAAAGACAGAGTTGTCATGTTTAATCAGCAAGTGCCTCTTGAACTAGATCAGGACACTATTGTGTGGTTATCAGAGATGAAAATACAAATGAAAGCTGCAATGAAGGTGAAGTCCTTGTAGTAACAACAGAGATGTCTTCTAAAGAAAAACGCAAAGTGCTCCTGAAGCTTCATAAGCAATTTGGTCACGCCTCTGCAGACCGGCTACAGAGACTTATTCAAAGTTCTGGAAATACCGACTGAGATTGTCTAACCATTCTGGAGGAGCTCATTCACGTTTGTGAAATTTGTCAGAAACATCGCAGGACAAAGCCCAAGCCTGCTGTTGGATTCCCCTTGGCGTCAGAATACAATGAGACAGTGGCAATGGATCTACACGAGCTCGAGCCTGGTGTTTGGTACCTCCACATCATCGACCACTTTACACGATTCAGTGCTGGAAACATTGTGAGGACCAAGAAACCTTCGGAGATCGTCAACTCTTTCATTCACTCATGGATAAGTAACCATGGTGCTCCCAAACGGATCTTTATGGACAATGGCGACGAGTTCAACAATGAAGAGATTCGAGACATGGCAGAAAAATTCAACATTGAGACGAAGACCACAGCGGGATACAGCCCTTGGAGCAATGGACTACTAGAAAGACATAATATGACTTTGACTGAGATCCTTTTAAAGGTAAAAAAAGAAAATGTATGTGGTTGGCAAACTGCTTTAGACTGGACACTTATGGCAAGAAATTCTATGATCAAAGTGCATGGATATAGTCCACATCAGCTTGTGTTTGGACAAAATCCAAGCCTTCCTTCTGTTTTGGTTGATAAACTACCTGCTCTAGGGAGCATCAATATGGGTAGTCGAGTAGGAGAACATCTATCAGCATTACATGCTGCTAGAAAAGCTTTTACAGAGGTGGAATGCTCAGAAAGAATAAAAAAGTACTTCGCAAGCAACTCAGATGTACAGATGAAAATTATGAAACAGGAGACCGAGTGTATTATAAACGACCGGATAGTTCAGAGTGGAAAGGTCCTGCTGTAGTCATTGCTCAGGACGGAGCAGTAGTGTTCATCAGACATGGTGGAATGCTTGTCAGAGTACACTAATCCACTCTAAATAGAATAAATGCACAAAATGAAAGTCAGCCCGCTCTGCCCTGTCTTCCCGAAAAGTGCAAAGAAAATGAAAGCAAAGTTCAAGATCAAGTGTCAGAGAGTTCAGATGATGAACATAGTGTTAATGGAGAAGAAGAACAAGATACTGACAACAGACAAACAGTTAGAGGAGAAACTGACAAACAAACTGATGAGACAGTAACCAAAAGTGACGTAACTAGTGCTGTTGCTACTACTGATGTCAAGTAGTCACATTTACCAACAAACATAATGATACCCAACATACTGCTAGAGTTTTAGGCAGAGCAGGAAAAGCCAAGGGGCAGTACAAAAACTGGTACAGTTTACAATATCTTGAACCTAATGGAAGTGAGGGACAAAAACGAGTGTTAAATATGGCACAAGGTGAAAATCTTCAAAATGAATGTGAAAATGCGGATGCTGATGTACTCATAGCAAGAGATATCCCTTTTGATGTTGCTAAACAGCAAGAGATTGAAAACCGGAGAAAAAAAAAACGTTGTTTTTGAAGAAATAGGTGACAGGGGACAAAGATGTGTTTCTACTAGATGGGTTTGTACACTGAAAGAAACTTCCAAGGGAATTGTTCCCAAAGCTCGCCTTGTGGCAAGAGGTTTTGAGGAAGTCAATATCCATGAATTGCAAAAAGATTCTCCCACATATGCGTCAGAGTCACTCAGACTGCTCTTAGCTGTGATATGTCAAAACAAATGGAAAATTCATTCTATGGATATTAAATCTGCCTTTTTGCAGGGAATGGAACTCTTGAGAGACATCTATATCCGTCCACCACCAGAAGCTGGTGTGTATGGTGTTGTATGGAAGCTAAAGAAATGTGTGTATGGACTTGCGGACGCCTCTCTCTATTGGTACAACAAAGTCAAACACCTCATGCTAAAGACTGGGGGTAAAATGTCAAAAGTTGACCCTGCAGTGTTCTATTGGCGGAATGAGCAGTCTGAGGTGACAGGACTACTGGCGTGTCATGTGGATGATTTTTTTTTTGGGAAGGGTCAGAGCACTTCATTTTAACTGTCATCCCTGTACTGAAATCTGTATTTCATGTGGGTCGAGAAGAACATGAGAGTTTTTCATATGTGGGCATGGACTTTGTAACTGTTGACGGTGTAGTGCAGGTGCATCAACACACCTACATTGACAACCTACAACCAGTTCCTATACTGAAAGCACGAGCTATACAAAATGATGCATCATTGAACGAATTGGAGAGAGACCAGCTGAGATCAAAAAATAGGACAAATTTTGTGGGTAGCAAAACAAACAAGACCTGATGTTATGTTTGATGTATGCAGACTGGCATCAAACATTAAAAATGCCACTGATCAGTCCACCATTGAAGTCAACAAAATAATCCACAAATTTAAGTCAGAGAAGGTCACACTTAAGTTTTAGTATTTAGGCAACAATTATGAGTTGTGTTTGGCTGTATTCAGTGATGCCTCGCTGGGTAATCTTCCAGATGAAGGCACTCAAGGAGGTACATTAATTGCTCTCATAGGAAAAAATGGAAGATTCTCCCCACTGTTTTGGCATTCTAAAAAAGTCAGGCATGTGGTAAGGAGCACACTGGCAGGAGAAACACTTGCCATGTCAGATGGGATTGACAATGCACTCTTCTGGCTAAACTCTATTCTGAGATTACTACTGGAAACCCTGACCTCAAACCTCTTCCTCTCATCTGTGTCAAAGACAATCATTCCCTGTTTGATGCTCTTAAATCCACAAAACAAGTCACAGAAAAGAGGCTCAGGTTAGAAATCAGTAGTATTAAAGAGCTTCTACAAACTAATAAAATCAAAGAGGTACGTTGGTCAAATGCAAAGCTACAACTAGCTGATTGTTTAACTAAAAAAGGCGCTTTGAACCCTCATGCTTTTGAAAGCCTTAGAGGAGGGTGTATGCGCACATTGAAGCGAATTGTTTGTGGCTGTTTTTAATAGTGTTCAAACTTGTTGCCCTGTTATTTGTGATGTTCAATGTTGTTGCTCAGTTATTTTATTTTATTCTTTTGTTTTGTTTTAAAGAAAGGGGAGATTGTTATTATCATACATGTTGTGTGTTGTCGTGAGGACTTACGAGACTGGTTAAATCGAATGAGCGGGAATTGAGTAATGGCGGAATAAACGAATCGTTAAGAAGACTACACGTCCAATTTCGAATCCTTTCAATATATACTTGGTCATTGATTTGTACAGCTTGACAAATGAAATGACCTGCAGAATCACATTCAGTAAATAAAATATTCCCATTGAACCTGTTCCTTAAAGTAGCAACACCAGCAGAGTGTTCTGTTCCATGAGCAAGCCATATACAATTCCCCCACTGAGATTTCCAAAAGTTTGTATCATTTGTAATAGAGTGAGTTTCCTGTAAGTAAACAAAGTCCGTTCTGAACTGTTTGGCAAAGCGAAACAAGGCCTTGCATTTGGTACTATTTCTAAACCCCTAGCATTTAGAGAAACAAAAGAAAGATTGAACAACTTTAAACAGACAATATTAACCACATAAAAATAGAATTACCGTAACAGTCAAAAGAAATACAAACCTTAAGATAAACGTAACACACTACATCAAGATCAGCACCCTTAAACTTGTCATTAAGACCAGGTAATAATAGTAACACTCTTATGAAAATAATCCTGTTGCTACCCGTTTTGCAGTAAACTTGGGGGAAAAAAGAATACTTTTTTTTTTAATTGTATCTTGTTTTTTAAGAACAACTTTATAATCAAAAGCTATTCCTCTCTTCCCAACTTAACTCTTCCTACTTATATATATATATATATATATATATATATATATATATATATATATATATATATATATATATATATATATATATATATATATACAGTGGGCCCCCGGGTTACGAACTTAATCCGTTCAGCGCCTACGCTCGTAACTCGAACTGCTCGTATGACGGGCAATCCAAACCTATGTTAATTCGTGAATGCGTGCAACGCGTGCAAAAATCTTAGGTAAAAACATCACGACTTTATACACATATTAAAAATGAGTAACATAATCTACTGTGCAGTTAAATTAAACAACATATTCAAAGGGAAAATGATATTTACCTTTGGAGCGACGTGACTTGAGCTGGGTGGAGGCGGACGGGAACAGAGACCAAACCGCAACGTTAACACAGTTTGACTGATATGCTATTGCTCTTACAATGTCACAGTCACTGTTTCAGTCACGGTGTCAGTCACGGAGATGCTAAAACATATCATCCTCTTACTTCTTCCTTTACCGCTACTAGCAATTTTAGAAGCTACAGTATGTCTAACAGATAAAGTTTGCAAAGTCTTCGCAACATTCCTTCCTTCCGTTTTTCACTCATTTTCTCTCCTTCCTTCCATCCCGACCAGCTGTGCCATCAAGCTAGATAAAGGCGTTCGGCCAATAGCATATCGGCATTTCTGTGATTGACGTGACGCCGGCCAATAGCATCTCCATGAGTGAGACCGGGTGACCTTAATCGACCAATAGCATATTGGCATCTCCATGACTGACTCCGTGACTGACACCGTGACTGTAACAGTGACTGTGACGTTGTAAGAGCAATAGCGTTCATGTTACTGTCACAAGCGTCAACTGCTGATTATGTTGACGCAACTAAGCGAAAGTATATTTGCTTACATAATGGCCGGCATGTCCGATTGTTCATAAGACGAAAGGTTTGCTCGTAAGTGGGGGACAAAAATCTCCGTGGTCCACGCTCGTAAGTCGAATTGTTCGTAAAACAGGGTGTTCGTAAACCGGGGGCCGACTGTATATACATACATACATACATACAGACATAAATACATACACACACACACACACACACACACACACACATATATATATATATATATATATATATATATATATATATATATATATATATATATATATATATGTGTGTATATATATATACACATACATACATACATACATATACACACATACACTCTTTTTTTTTTTAAACTATGAACGTTGAAGCATTATAACAATAGAAAAAAAGAGTATAACATATGAACTTTACATCTTCAGAAACCTATATGAAGTAAAGCTTATGATCAGTAAGTCAGGAAAAAATAACCTTAGTCCAATCCAACCAACTGTACCAACCTGCACAATTTATGCATATATTTGTGAGCCATTGAAGAAACCACCCACAAAGTAAGCCATCTTCCATTCATCCCGAGCTTGTTTAATCTTGGGCCACAATCTTTTTCTATTTTCACGATCCTCCTTCGTCAGGACCTTAGCGAAGCGTAGGCCTTTGGTCTGAAGGAGCACATTATTCTTTGCCGCTTTCCACAGCATCTCCTTAAGTCTATGAGAAGTAAACCTGATGAAGACACTTTGAGGCTTTGGCATTTCTTGAATTTTTCTTCCTGCTCGATGAACAACATCAACAGCATCCGGAAACGTATCTTTTTCAGCTGGTAGCACCTCCTGGCAGACCTTGATGACCAAAGCACGCACATCTTCTTTTTCAACTTCTGGTAGTCCACGCAATCTCAGATTCCAACGTCGCTCATAACTCTCCACGTCAGTCACACGCGCCAAACTTCGCAACACAGCCTCTTCATTTTCGTCCATCCGTTTTTTTAACGACTGTTATCTTTCCGTGTAATGGTTTTATCTCGGTACGCACAGTGTCCACCATTTTTTTCAACTGCGTCACTTCTTGAGTTAATTAAGTTGGCCAGTGTGCAGACACCATCTTCAGACACAAGAGCATTTTCTGCATTAGTAAAGGAAGACAAAGTAGGCTTCTTGGATAGCGGAGGCTTACTTGGAGTGACACGCAGTGGTGGAAAGTCATCATTCAACAAATGTTCAACGCCATCCTTTCCGTTGTTGTAGTCATGTCCACTAACATTAGCAGGACCTTGAGTTTCGCATTCCCCGCTCCTATCACTTCTTCTACTTGATTTAGGCATCTTCAGCGGAACCACAATTTAAACCCAAAATACAGTGAGGCCAAACTATTTTGGTTACAAGTTTGAATTTACCTGGAAACAGAATATAACCACGTTTTGTGCTGAGAGCTCAACAAACACCGTCTCTTCACGCCGCCATCTTGGCTCCCAGATTGCTTGTTGTGTTCACCCGGAACGAGCAAACGAGAATGCGTCACATCAACTTGGGCGGGAGGAGTTGGGGATATGTTATTAAAGTACAAAATCTAACAAGGCATTTCTGTCAAATGATACGATAGTCATAATAATAATATTAAAAGTTATTCTCCCGCCCAAGTCCGTGTTGACACACTATCGTTTGCCCTATCTGGGTGAACACAGGGCAAATGAGAGTGCGTCAACAGATAGCTATCTCATTGGATACCAAGCTGTCAATCAATGTGCTTTTATAAGCTCTGATTGGCTGATTTTGTGTTACAGACGTAACGTGTGAGCAGAACTGAGCACACGCAGAGGACAACTTGAGCGAGCGAGCGAGCAAGAGCTCGATGTTGAGCAAACGCGATGTTGAGCGAGGGAGGGAGGTGTATCGTGAGCGAGATGTTGAGCGAGAGAGGGCTACTGCGAGCGAGCAAAAAGGAATTTTGAGCGAGCAACTTCTTTTTCTGTGTTCAAAATCCATCGGCGCTCGCTCAATATTTTTTTTCTGCGCTCAAAATCCGTTTTCGCTTGCTCAGTTTTATTTTCTGCTATTACAAGCTCAATATTTTTTTTCTGCGCTCAAAATCCGTTTTCGCCCGCTCAGTTTTATTTTTTGCGCTCAAAATGTTTGTTTCCGCGCTCGCAATTGTGGCACAAATACAAGGCCATACCCCTTCCCCCTAACCTTTCTCTTCCTGTCTCCCTCTCCTAGCACGGCAGCTGAGCCACTGCCAAACCTCGGTTCAGACACGTAAAAAGGATAGCTCAACATAAAGAGGGAGAGAGAGAGCGCGATAGAGCGAGAGAGAGCGAGGGAGAGAGAGAGAATGACAGAGCAAGCTCTTGAGGGTGCTGGCTCTCACCGTTGACTTCAATGAGCCGGCTCTTTGTACCGGCTAGTTCGCGACTGACACATCATTACAAACAACTCGATGTCAATCACAAAAAATCTTAGGAGGAGGAAAGCAAGTTCACTGTGCCATTGGAAATCTCTTACCACGATTTTTTTTGTAATAATTTGGAATTTTAAGTGTAAACTGTGACTTTTATCATATTTTCTAATGCATTCACTTTAGACTTCCTGGCGGGTCTAGTCTGACGCAGCTCTCCGTGAGACCACAACCACCTAAACGTACATTTAATGTATACGGTTTAATAATTTAAGATGTAAATAAATATAAGTGGCATTTCACACTTATGCTGCGTTCAGATGGAGCACGTCCTTTATGCTCTTCACAAGGCGTGAGCTCAAGATGAGGTTCACTTTTCACACAACGGTATCACGCGAGGGTAGGGGAGTGAGCTTGCTGTGCACTTTACAGTGGATCCGGAAAGGAGAGCATTGCTGAGAATGTTCACTTTTCCTGGATATGGCAGAGCCAATATTTTCTCCGACAGCACCTTTATTATTCTTTTTTTACACTGCGTGTCCCTCGCTTCACGGCAATACTTGTCTGCCAAAAAAAAAAAGTTTCAATGTCGCAATCAAGTGGCCAATACCGTGCTAAATACTGTACTGCCAGTGCTGCTCTATTGTTAGCTTAGAACAATAAGTATGGTTCAAAGAGCTGTTAAAAAAAAGGAAGCAAACGCTGCACGTACCAATTTTCACAAGTTCTCCCTTCCGCCTTTCTACAAGTCAGGTGAGTGCTCTTGATTGGCTCCGTTTTGTATTGAAAGCTCAGCTGGCCGTGTTGGATAGCTCCCAGTGACCGCAAAGCAGCCGCCATGATTCGTTTCTGCCCCCTGCTTGAGACTTTGAACATTCCCGAAGCTGATTGGCTGACGCAACGCGACAAGCGACAAAAGTTCAATTTTTTTAACTTCTCGTGTCACGCCTAATTGCGCGTCGCTCCGTCGTGTCCATCGCTTGACTGCAATACAAAACAATCCGCTTTTTGCGCTCCATCTGAATGCGGAGGCCTTTAGTGAATTGACCCCTCATGCGCACGTACACAGGCTGTTTTCAGAGCAATTAAACATCAATAAACCCAAATCAGCAATTAAAGCTTATACGTGCCAAAACTTAATAAGTCATAATAATTTCAAATTATTTGTCCACAGTTCAAAGTTTGTCCAAAGTTTTGTGAAGTCCACCAAGATCAGGCACGCTTTAACAAGATTGTACGCTAAATTACAAATGGCAATTTAATATAAGTGTCATGTCTGCATAGGTGTGGTGAGTTGAGTTGGGAGGATTAAGGAACGGGACTCAAAACATGCAGGAAAACTGAGAAATATGTGTCTCAAAAAGGAAGTTTTAACAAGGAAATGAGGCAGGATCGAGCGGGAGCAAAACTGGATGGACAAAGTATCATCAAACAGGTGGACGAAATCAAACTAACGAGAACGGAGACAATAAAGCCAGACGCGAGTGGAACAGAAACACGAACAAAACCCCACAAAAACAAAAGGCCACCAAACTTGACAATTCAATATGAATCACAAAAATGACAAAAAATTATTAACTCACCCAGCTCAAAACTCAAAACGGCTGTTTCAGTACTAAATACATTCTTCTTTTTTTCCTTAGAAAGACTTTTATGACTTGCTTGTAGAGTTTGTGCATCGGTCCAATTTCCTTTTTGCTCTTCTTCAGCCATTGTGTGTTTAAAAAAAAAAAAAAAAAACACCTGTGAGTCTCGCTTTGATGTACACTAAAGCTAAAGTTAGGTGGTTGAGCGACATGTTTTTTTAAAAAATTTATTCAACTACTTCCACTGTTATACATGGAGAATCAACATAGCACTGCCTTCCGGCAGTGAGCGTCCAGTTACATCACGATCTATGTGAGGTTTCCTGAAGGTGTTTTTATGGGTTGATTGGCTATTGCAGCTGTTTAACAAAAATATGGGCCCGTACAAAATACGTCATTGCACACGGCACAGAAGCCTTCTACTTGTTCAAGAGAATGCCTGAGCGCCTCCCAGCCTGGAAGTCTGCCTGGCGACACACGTTAGGTAAATTGTAATATATATATATAATATATATATATATATATATATATATATAGTATACATATATATATATATAGTATACATATAGTAAAAATACATTTAAAATGAAATTGACTTTTATTATAGATATTATAATTATTATAGTTTATTATAGATATGATCATTTCAGGTTATACAGTATTAGAGAAGGCCTTGCTGGCCCTGACGGTCCACCACTGGTAAATATGTGTACTGCAGTAGTTGAGTATCCAAGGAGTGTCCGTGGCAAGTGCATTAAGTGCATTTGTAATTACCTGTCCGTCTGGCATGCAATAATCGTAATTAGCATGTCTATCGGCACTTAGTGTGCAATAGGCGAGGCGCGATATAGCGAGGGATTACTGTACTATTTTTGATTTTTGCAAGACAGAATAACAGGGAGATGATGAGAACTGTACAGCCTTTATAGTATAACAAAAGATGAAACAATAAGATGAAACCAAACAATTAGAACCAAAATACATTGTCATTTTATATTCGAAAGTATTTTTTTATTAATATATTTAATAATATCATATTTTTAAACTGGTGCCCAAATAAAAACTATTGATATTGTTCAGTACTTAATTGATAAGCGAGATATAAATATGAACTTTTTCAAGTGAGCAGCCAAATTGATAGTCTGGGTAAGGTAAGGGGAATACGTCAGGAGCATTATTAGTCACAAATGTTTGTAACATATTATATAGTACAGTAGAGACACTATGTGTTTGAATTAATTTGGAGTTTGCATTCATTGTTCTGAATTGATTACAAACAATTTGCTTATATCAATTTTATCATGGTGATTGTTACACATCAATAATACAGTCAAGTCATTGATCTTAATTACAGAATGAGCTTTTAAAAATAACTATGTCAGCCTTGAAGCAATTAGGCGGGCAGGCAGGATGGATGGCCTATATTGTCATTACATCTGCAAGTAAAAGGCAATGAAATTTTGACTTAACGAGCTCGAAACGGTTGAGAAACATTTATCACAATTGACTGACAGATGCCAAAGCCCAATGGTATTCGCTATGAGGGGACTCTCTGCTAATAGCAGGAAAACATCTTCTTCTTGAAATGAAAATGAACAAATATGTGAATCCCAAAAAGTATTTGTCGGGGACCTCTCATTCAAATTGCTTGTGTTACAATAATCTGCACATATGATTAACTGTCATCATGTTGTAGGTAGTATTTCAAATTTGTTCTTGTCACATTTAACATTTTCTGATGCCTGTATTTTTTTATTATTTTTATAATGGCAGTGATCACTTGTGGTGACCCAGGCATCCCAGCAAATGGTCTCAGATTTGGTGATGACATCACAGTGGGGCACAGTGTCACCTTTGTTTGTCAGCTGGGTTTTGTGATGGTTGGAGGGGACCACAATGTCACTATAACCTGTTCCAATAATGGCACATGGGGTGGCACCATTCCCACGTGCAAGGGTAGGTCCCTGTCAGTCACAATCACATTACTTTTCACAGTAAGTAGACCTTTTTGTAATTACTTAATGTAAAACATTGCACTGTGGGTTTTAACACCCTTAGAACATTGGAACTTGTCGCGGGATGTCAGAAATGGGTTTCTAGATTAAAAATGTGTATTCCTAATGAAGACATTTTGAAGTGTGACTATGTTATGCTCTTAAACACAGTTGTGATTAAGAACATTGTTGTTCTTAAACACAACTGAACACTGTTGTGTTCTTTTGTTTCTCACTGTTTAAACACTGTTGTCAAGAAAGGAGACATTTTATTAGAAGTGAAAATATGAGAATATGTTGCTACTTTGTACTGCTGCCTGAAGCACTATTGGATTCAACTCTTGTCATTACAGCCTGTTGTATGGTCTTGTTTTAGTATGAGGATCATCAAGTGTCATGCTTTATGTATGTAGGTATTTTAATCAGCCTTGGTTTTATTTGATTTATTTCTTCCAGGTGCTTGTGCCTTTTGTGTTAAAATTCTTGATTGGAAATACTATAGAAATGAACTAAGACTGTACCATTCTGTGTTTCACAGTGGTGACATGCCCGACGCCGCCATCCATCCCTAACAGCCTCTTGGAGGGTTCAGTGTGGGAATGGGGAACCAGTGTGAGTTACAGCTGTCTGTCGGGCTACGAGCTGTCCTTCCCTGCTGTGCTCACCTGCACAGGACATGGGATGTGGAGTGGAGAGCTGCCTCAGTGCCTACGTGAGTAATAATGTAATCAATCTCACATTATGTGTGTAAAGGGCCACAGAGAGGGTTGAGGACAGCAGTATTACGTTCCTGTTGCATAAAAACAAGAATCGTGGAATGACTTAAAGCACATTTGTCAAAGTCATGGCTCATGGACCAACTACAGCCTGCATAATGGTTTTCTATGGCCCCTGGGATAATATTAATTTATTGTTAGTACATGCCCACAGGCTTACTGTGGCCTAGGGCCACATTGCGTCATTAAGATGCTGTTCTGCTATTAGTCGGTGTCACTAAGATGTCGTCACACTAAGATGCCGACATGCTAAAGACTTGATCTTCTGTGAGTGCTTGCAGTATTGTATTTATTGTGCATTTTAGTGCTTAATTCCAACTCTATTTTCGTTGCCAAAAATGTTTTTCCTCCTGAAGGTGGAAAACCATTGAGAACCATTGCACTACCCAGGGCAGGGTTGTCAAACTTGTTTAAGATTGTGGGCGCATGGAGGAAAATCTATTCCGATAAAATCATGAGGTTCATACTAAACACGGCTCATAGACCCTACATGAAGAAAAAGAAAAATGGATTTATGTTTCCCTTTCCCGGGCGTGGGTCACTGGGGCCCCCCTCTGGAGCCAGGCCTGGAGGTGGGGCTCGTTGGCGAGTGCCTGGTGGCCGGGCTTGCACCCATGGGACCCGGCCGGGCTCAGTCCGAAGGGATGACATGGGTCCCCCCTCACATGTGCTCACCACCTGTGTGAGGAGCCATAGGGGTCGGGTGCAAAGAGAGCTGGGTGGCGGCCAAAGGCAGGGACCTTGGCACACTGATCCCCGGCTACAAAAGCTAGCTCTTGGGACATGGAATGTCACCTCACTGGCGGGGAAGGAGCCTGAGCTGGTGTGCGAGGCTGAGAAGTTCCGACTAGATATAGTCAGACTCACCTCCACACATAGCTTGGGCTCTGGTACCAGTCCTCTTGGGAGGGGTTGGACTCTCTTCCACTCTGGAGTTGCCCGCGGTGAGAGGCGCAGAGCTGGTGTGGGCATTCTTGTTGCCCCCCAGCTCAGCGCCTGTACATTGGGGTTTACCCCAGTGGACGAGAGGGTAGCCTCCCTCCGCCTTCGGGTGGGGGGACGGGTCCTGATTGTTGTTTGTGGCTATGCACCGAACAGCAGTTCAGAGTACCCACCCTTTTTGGAGTCCTTGGAGGGTGTGCTGGAGAGTGCTCCCTCCGGGAACTCCCTCGTTCTGCTGGGGGACTTCAATGCTTACGTGGGCAATGACAGTGAGACCTGGAGGAGCGTGATGGGGAGGAACACCCCCCCGATCTGAACCTGAGCGGTGCGTTGTTATTGGACTTCCGTGCTCGTCACGGATTATCCATAATGAACACCATGTTCAAACACAGGGGTGTACATATGTGCACTTGGCACCAGGACATCCTAGGCCGCAGTTTGATGATCGACTTTGTGGTTGTATCATCGGATTTGCGGCCGCGTGTTTTGGACAATCGGGTGAAGAGAGGGGCGGAGCTGTCAACTGATCACCACCTGGTGGCATGTTGGCTCCAATGGTGGGGGAGGATGCCGACCAGTCCTGGCAGGCCCAAAAGTATCGTGAGGGTATGCTGGGAATGTCTGGCGGAGTCCCCTGTCAGAAGGAGTTTCAACTCCCACCTCCAGCAGAATTTCTCCCACGTCCCAGGGGAGGCAGGGGACATCGAGTCCGAGTGGAGCATGTTTCGCAACTCCATTCTCGAGGCGGCGGATCGGAGCTGTGGCCGTAAGGTGGTCGGTGCCTGTCATGGCGGCAATCCCCGAACCCGCTGGTGGACACCAGCGGTAAGGGATGCCGTCAAGCTGAAGAAGGAGTCCTATCAGGCCTTTTTGGGCTGTGGGACTCCAGAGGCAGCTGACAGGTACCGACTGGCCAAGCGGAGTGCGGCTTCGGCGGTCGCCACGGCAAAAACTCGGGTGTGGGAGGAATTCGGTGAGTCCATGGAAAGCGACTTCTGGACGGCTTCGAAGAAATTCTGGTCCACCATCCGGCGTCTCAGAGGGGGAAAGCAGTGCATCATTGATACTCTGTACAGTGGAGATGGGGCACTGCTCATCTCAACTCGGGACGTTATGAATCGGTGGGCAGAAAACTTCGAAGACCTCCTCAATTCCACCGACACGTCTTCCCCTGAGGAAGCAGAGTCTTCGGGCACCGAGGAACGCTCTCCCATCTCTGGTGCTGAAGTCACTGAGGTGGTCAAAAAGCTCCTTGGTGGCAAGGCCATGGGGGTGGATGAGATCCGTCCGGAGTTCCTGAAGGCTCTGTATGTTGTAGGGCTGTCTTGGTTGACACGCCTCTGCAACATCACATGGACGTGGGGGACAGTGTCCCTGGATTGGCAAACTGGGGTGGTGGTCCCCCTTTATGAAGGGGGACCGGAGGGTGTGTCCTCAGCCTCCCCGGTAAAGTCTATTCAGGGGTGCTGGAGAGGAGGGTCCGTTGGGAGGTCGAGTCTCATATTCAGGAGGAGCAGTGTGGTTTTCATCCTGGCTGTGGAACAGTGGACCAGCTCTACACCCTTGGCAGGCTCCTTGAGGGTGCATGGGAGTTCGCTCCTCGAGGGTGCATGGGAGTTCGCCCAACCAGTCTACATGTGCTTTGTGGACTTGGAGAGGGCGTTCGACCGTATCCCTCGGGGGTCTCTGTGGGGGGTGTTTCGGGAGTATGGGGTACCAGACGCTCTGATACGGGCTGTTTGGTCCCTGTACGACCGATGTCAGAGCTTGGTCCGCATTTCCGGCAGTAAGTCGAATTTGTTCCCAGTGAGGGTTGGACTCCGTCAAGGCTGCCCTTTGTCACCAATTCTGTTCATTACCTTTATGGACAGAATTTCTAGGCGCAGCCGAAGCATTGAGGGGGTCCGGTTTGGGAGCCTCAGCATTGCATCTTTGCTTTTTGCGGATGATGTGGTGCTGTTGGCTTCTTCAGGCCGTGACCTCCAACTCTCACTGGAGCGGTTATCAGCTAAGTGTGAAGCTGCTGGGATGAAGATCAGCACCTCCAAATCTGAGACCATGGTCCTCAGTCGAAAAAGGGTGGAATGCCCTCTCCGGGTTGGGGATGAGGTCCTGCCTCAAGTGGAGGAGTTCAAGTATCTCAGGGTCTTGTTCACGAGTGAGTGTAGGATGGAGCATGAGATCGACAGACGGATCGGTGCTGCGTCTGCTGTCATGCGGGCTCTGCAGCGGTCTGTCGTGGTGAAGAGAGAACTGAGCCAAAAGGCGAAGCTCTCTGTTTACCACTCGATCTACATTCCTGCCCTCACCTATGGCCACGAGCTTTGCCAAAAGAACAAGATCCCGGATACAAGCGGCCGAAATGAGTTTCCTCTGCAGGGTGAGAAGCTCGATCATCCGAGAGGGGCTCAGCGCCGAGCCGCTGCTCCTCTGCCTTGAGAGGAGCCAGCTGAGGTGGTTCAGGCATCTGGTGAGGATGCCCCCCGGACGCCTCCCCGGTGAGGTGTTTCGGACATGTCCCACTGGAAGGAGGCCCCAGGGACGACCCGGGAGAGACTATGTCTCTTGGCTGGCCTGGGAGCACCTGGGGATCCTTCCGGACGAGCTGGATGAAGTGGCCGGGAAGAGGGAAGTCTGGGCTTCCTTGCTCAAGCTGCTGCCCCCGCGACCCGACCCCGGAAGAAGCGGTAGAAGATGGATGAATGGATGAATTACCATACTAAGTAGTATACAGCATGTACGCTCTGAAGTGAATTTGTTTTTATTGATGAAGTTTTTACCAAAGCACTGCAGATCAGTACTGTAATGTAGCATTTACCATGGTAATGTCTGTCTGGTGACGCACCTGGCTATAAAGGAAGTCAAACAACGCTTCAAAATAAAACGTGAGAACTCAAGTAACGTCTGAAAGGAACAGCATTGGGACGGTTTTATTTTGAAGTCAACAATCAAATTTGCTAGAATTCACACTCTGAGCTCTACTTTCTTGATCAATAAGTTTGTTTTACTGCTCGGCCATGACTCTTCACATTTTGGCTAGCACCTCCTTGTTTTGAATCGATCTTCAGTGGTTTCAAATTGAGTTTCAGCTTCAGCAGTTCTCTGGTTCACGGAAGTGAGTTTTGATTTGAAATCCAGAAAATCATTCCGAAATTCTTGCTGTTCTTCCAAAACAGTACATATAGATGTCGTGTCGGGGAGGCTTGTAGACTGTTGTTAGCATTAGCGTAGTTACCGTCTTCTGAGGCACTCGGTGTATGTTCTTTGCTTGTCTTTCTTCGTTAGAGGCTTTAACTCTTTCATCTCTCATACTCATGATCTCGGCCCTTTTATCTCTCGCTTAATATAGAATTAAGTGGAAATTTGTCGCTTTTATGGGTCGATTTGGTGAAAAGTTTGAGAGAGCCATCTGCTTAACCAGCCATTCTGAATGATGACATCGCAGGACTCCTTTGCTTGATTTTTCTGTTGCCCAACAATGAAAACTGATTTATGCACTTTATAAGGCGCACCAGAATATAAGGTGCACTGTCAGGTTTTGAGAAAAGTGAAGGCTTTAAGGTGCACCTTATAGTCCTAAAAATACGATAAGTGCGATATGCTTTTGAGTAGCACTTCAAAATAAGAGTTGCAGGGTGCTCGTGTCCATGAATTATTTGGCATAGTAACTTATATTTGAAACTTCTCACAACTTTTGGTGAAGTTTTTTATACTGTCATGCAGTAAAAAAAAACAAAAAAAAACTCATATACAAATTAATAATCAAATGAAACATTTCCCAGATTTCCAATTAAGATATACTTAACAAAACGTTTCCTCATACGGTACTTGCCAAAAGAAATGCATCTTCTGTGTTGGATGTTTGCTTACCTTTTTTTTTTTTTAACTATGTCTTTACAGCCAGGTTTTGTGGAGATCCTGGTACGCCTTCCAAAGGACAGCGAGAAGGACACAGCTTCATCTTTAAGTCAGAAATCACATTTAGCTGCAGTGGCCCCTTTGTCCTGGTAGGATCGGCAATCCGCATCTGCCAGGAGGATGGAACCTGGAGCGGATCTCAGCCTCGGTGCATTGGTACTAAAAACTCTCTCAAATCATGGTGATGCATTATTATGTAAAGATATGTTTCTTCTTCTTTTTTTTCACTCAATTCATGTGAAATTCAAGGCTCCTTTATACTTGCATGGGGAACAATGACTCCATTGCCTCACATGACCGACACATTGTGCTGCACAGCATGTTAGAAACGTGTCTACAAATGCTGCACACAAATGACAGAAATTGTCACTGTACAAAAAGAGACTTCGCCCCCATTTCTTGTGACTGGTGTTTTAGTCACGTATTGTGAGATACTGAAAGACCCTCGTCAAAATAACATACAAAATAACTCACAATTTTGAGTGTATCTTTTTTGTCTCATGACTACAAATATAAAGTTCATGAGTGCAAAGGATTTCCAGTACAACTCTCACTTCTATGACTACAAACCGTCAATACACATTTCACGTCCGTGTACTCACCGCTCCTGGTGATTATGCTTGTAGGTAAGAATCTTCAGTAGATTTTCTCCTGTATGAAGCACAATATGCAAATTGGGATGATGCTACCAGCAATTCATCATAAAAGTAATGAGTAATGAGTAACCAGTCCACCCACAAGAAAATGACAATGGCGGATGCCATTGACATGGAATACGGTAGATATTGACAGTGCTCTTTCTCTCATTTTCCTCATTCATTGCCTCTCCAAAGTACTCATTCCATCTTCCCTACACACTACTAGTCTCAGTTAGTACGTTTCCATCTCGATCCTTGATCACCTTAAATGCCTGAATTTTCTTCCCATTTTTGTCCCTCTGCTCTTCCAGCACGTATAGGTCAACCTCTTCCTCCTTACTGTCAAGCCTGTTTTTTTTTTTTTTCTTTTCAGTTTCTGCAGTGAAAACACCACGGTGTGAGGTGTAAAGTTGAACACCCTTTTAGTTACTTTTAGTTACTGCCCGGTTAATGTGTCTGTCCTGCTTTTGTCATTTTACTCTTCCCGACCTCAGTGAAAGGAGAAGCAATAACTATTGCAAGCCTAAGTAAGCTTTGCGAGTCAGATTCTGTCTCTTACTGTAGTTGCACAAATCTACAGACTTGAGTTAAACAGCTTGTCACATAACCTGTTATTCATGTTTTTGTTTTGTTCCCCTCAAGGCAGAGTTCTCCTTTCTTCCACAAGGGGTTAGGAGTCACCGGCTGTACACCTGACACTAATCAGTCATCAGGTTCTTTCTTAAGTGCGGTCGGAGGAGGAGAAAAACTCTGGGTTTTTCCTCGCCATTCTGGGTATCTCCTCCGTGAGAGTATTAATCTGTATTTCCCAAATTGCCTCCTGCCTTCTGCTTTTCGGTTTGTACTTTGTCATCCTAGTTTGACCTCATAGTCGTTCTATGTGAGACACTTTTTGTCTCACCTTTAAATATACTTTGGATTTTTTGTTGTACTTCACCTGTTTTTTGTATGTTTTAATCCATGCTAGTCGGGAAGTTTGTGTTAATAGAAGCCCTGTGTCTGCTTGGGGTCCTTTTTCCTTCGTGTCCTGAGGTTTATTCACAACATGGCCGAGTCGTGCATTTTGATTTGTATGGCATTTAGTAAATAATGCTCAGTGATATCACAGCAAAAAAGTAGCGCTCAATTTACTATATTGGTGCTGAGCTGAATTGGCCGTCCATCGTTGGTAATTAGGTTATCATAGGTCATTAGGTCACACCCTTCTGTAATAAAATGGTGATTAAACAGATAGCTTTGATGTTTTCATCTTTTGGGTGGCTGCAGGTGGATCTTTTAAGCTTGACTTTTGGGAGTACGCAGATATTAAATAATATATGAATTAAATTTTCATGAATAAGAGGACTACTTTAATTCCATTTTATTGTTGTTGTTTTTTTAATATACAGTGTGCATCACATAAGATGTCTAAAAGGTTTGGTGGCTCTAAGTGTTTTTTGTTTCAAAAACAGTCCTTTGAATATGAATGGTTAATGACCAGTGATCTCGGTCCATTTTGCAGCCAATATTCCACAGTTTTTACTGTTTTTGCTTTGTTCCTTGTTTTGACCAGAACTGTTCATAAAATGCAGAAAAATATCATTATCCATGGTGTCCTAGTCAATAGCAACCATCGTGACAGCCTTGACTTGGAGTGAAACTGCAGCAGAAAAAGCATGTAGGATGGATGGCATTACCACAATAATGTTTTTGGAGTTTTTTGTGCAAGTATAAAGAAGCCTTTGCTCTTAAAGATATTGTAAAATGTTAAAATAAAAAATGTACTGACTGGATGGACCCTTGTCATTGTCACAATTTATGTTTTCAGAACCCAAAAGAACCACATGTGAAAATCCAGGAGTGCCCGAACATGCCTTCATGGATTACACAACTGGTTTTAAGGTAAATGAGTCAATTTTGTTTGAGGGAACATTATACACAGAGCACTTTTTGTGTTGTGCGTACTCTTATTGGTATTTAAAGCAGTATTACAAAGGATTATGTTTTTGCTGACATGAAGAAATACGTCTCACTCAGGTGAGCAAAAAATTTGGCTCTACTCCAATCAGTTTGTGTATACATAATATATGAAATCTTTTCTATTCATAGAGCACTTTAAAACAACCCACAGAGCTTCCAGTGGGATATAGATAGAAAAAAAAATGGAGGCAAAAAAGTTAGAACAACACATCAAAAAGGAAAACGGTCAACACCACAAAACACGAGAGCAATACAAAAATACAGTACATCACATATTAGGGATGGGATGAGATATAAATCCCACAAGACAAGAAATCTCACAAGATTGAAGCAACAATAACAAGCCGAGACAAGCTTTTGGCAAATTTGTGATGTAAAACATTCATCCATTCTTCCATCTATTTTCTATAGACGCTTATTCTCACAAGGGTCGCAGGTTTGCTAGTGCCTAACCCAGCTGTCTTTTGGCAGTTGGCAGGACAAACGCTGAACTGGTTGCCAGCCAGTCGCAGTTCACATCGATACAAACAACCATTCACACACCCAATCACACCTAAGTACATTATAGTGTGTCCAATACACTAACCATACATGTTTTTGGAGAGTGGTAGGAAGCCGGTTTGCCCGACAAGAACCCACAGTCCAACCCCGCCGGAAACGACTTACTTCCGGCAATGTGCACCAAACTCCCAAATTCGTCATACGGGGACTGAACAGCCCGTATCAAGGCTTTTGGTACCCCGTACTCCTGAAGCAACCCCCCACTGAACTCCCAGAGGTCACAGTCGAACACCTCCTCCAAGTACACAAAACACATGTAGACTGGATGGGTGAACTCCAGTCTAGAGATGGTCCATTGTTCCACAGACGGGACAAAAACCACACTGCTCCTCCTTAATCTGAGGTTAAACTTCCTGACGCACCTGACTCTCCAGCACCCCTGGAGGCGTGTCAACCAGAACAGCCCTACTAGATCCAAAGCCTTAAGGAAGTCCAGGCGTATCCCCAGTGCCTTCCCATCCAGCTATCCTATCCCAGCTCACACTTTCCTGCGTCGACAGCTCTATCTAAGGACTGGGGCGAGATGAACTTGGACTGCATAGATGGATAGCAATGCACACTATTCTAGACAAGAAAGAAGCACATAATGCTAACAACCTAATACATGATTCCCTTCACAGGGACTCTGCCAGACATTCCCAGCAGACCCTCACGATACGTTTGAGCCTGCCAGGTCGTACTGACATCCTTCCCCACCATCGGAGCCAACACACCAGTAGGTGGTGATCCGTTGACAGCTCCGCCCCTCTCTTCACTCGAGTGTCCAAAACATGCGGCCGCAAATCCGATGACATGACCACAAAGTCAATCAGCGAACTGCAACCTAGATTGTCCTGGTGCCAAATGCACATATGTACACCCCTGTGTTTGAATATGTGTTTGTTAGTGACAATCCATGATTAGCACATAAGTCCAATACCAAAACACCGCTTGGATTTAAATCGGTGGGGCCGTCAGTGTGTTGACCAAGCTCATTCTTTCAATTGTTTCCTGTCCAGCTGTTTTGTGTTGTTGCGTTAGTAGTGGGTGTATTTAGTTTCCAGTCACCTTTCAGTTCTTTTAGGGTTATTGACTACTGTCACTATCTTATTGTTATGTTTGAACATTGTTTATGTTGCTATAGTTTGTTTCCGGAGTTTTTGGTTCGTTACTTTTTGTGGAAACATGTATATTTTAGTTCCAAGATAAGTAGCTCCACAAGTAAGCGTCCCCTGCATGAAACTCATTCAGCTTTCAATTTTGCCATTAGCCTGATCTTCAGCAAAGTTTTTCAAACCTGAGAAGTCAAACATAACCAAGAAGAAGGCAAGTCTGCTCACTCCTTCAGAAGCCCCCACCTACACTTCGACAGACACACAAGCGAACTGAGCGGGCAGGCGAGATATTGCAAAAGAATTGTCCTTCGGTTACAATACGATAAGATATACTTTATTGTCCCTCTTGGGGAAATTTGTCTTGGACTCAGCAGCTGCAGCAAACATGAGAAATCAAACACAAGACAGCAAGCAATACAGTACAGTGGTACCTCGGTACTCGACCATAATCCGTTCTGAGGTGGTGGTCGAGCACCGATTTGTTCGAACACCGAAACCAATTTTCCCATAAGAAATAATGGAAAGTATGTGTGCACAAGTAAATGTGCACAAGCAGTACATGATAAAGATAAAGATAAAGATAAATAAAGCATTATAAACCATTTTGTATAATTTACTTACGTTTTGGAGAGTGGTTGATGGCATACAGGAATGGATGTGGAGAGGACGGGAGGGAGTTACTCCTTCCATGATGACGCTAGCTAACTGCGACGCGAGGTACACCGCGTTCATATTTTGCTATAATTTCCTTCTTCGGTTCTATAGTGGTCCTCATTGTTTTCCTCTTTGCCTTCCCCTTATCACTGTCTTTCTTTGGACCCATTATTAAGGGCTAGAGCAACACGAAAAAGTTTAAATCCGGGAAGAAATACTCGAACAAACGTCTTACTCCGCTGGCGGTCTGAGTTGAACTGGCGCTTACCCGCTGGCCGAGAAGGGCCGAGGAGCGCGTTCGGGTCGGCTCGGCTCGGCTCGGCTAGGCTCGGCTAGTCGAGCACCGAAAATCTGATCGAGGTCCGATGCATTACCTACTTGATTTTTTTGGTCGAGCACCGATTTGGTCGAGTATAGAGGCGTTCGAGGACCGAGGTACCACTGTATATGCAGACAACAATTTGCACCTCAGTATTGCACATGTCCCATGGACATAAATATTGCACAAGCAGTATACCCTGACACCTAATAAAAACAAATGCTAAAACATGTAAAACCATATAACACGTGCTAAATTCAAGTAAAATGATCACACGAACTGCTAAAAGCATATAAAAACACGCGCTGGAAGCCACCGGAATTAATAGAAATGATTGCACACTATCTATGGCCTAACAACATTATTCAGTAGCTTCACAGAGACAGGGACAAATGAGTTTTTAAAATGGTTGAGTTTGCAGTTGGGGACTCTATATCATCTACCAGACGGCAACAGTTGGTACTCTGTGAAGAGGATATGGTATAGGTATTCTCCGGGCTTGCCTGAGGACAGTCTGCTCATAGACAGACTGAGGACTCTGATAGTCATTCAATCCTATCACCTTCATGGCAGTGTGCACCAGACTAGTGAGTTTATTTTTTTTGTTGAACATCGAGGTTGCCGTACCAAGCTGACATCCCATATCTGATTAAACTCTCCAGCACCGCCTGGTAGAATAGCAAATACGCAGAAATTACAGTCTCTGCTGTAGTCGAGAGCAAACATAGTCAACATGGGTGTTCCAGCTGAATGTGTTATCTAAATGGATTCCGAGATATTTGTATGAGCTGACCTGCTCTATAGGTGAGTTATGGATGATCACAGGACTATGATCCCCCACTGATCTCGGATCGAGTATCATTTCCTATGTTTTTTTTCAACTTCAGAAAAATAGGCTGAGGAGCTTGAATCCTTGTGCAGCAGACTGAGGATAGCTGTGTCATCTGAAATTTTGAAGACAAAGTTCCCTGAGTAGCTGTTTGAGCAATCGTTTGTATAAATAGAAAAAAGGCTGGAGAGCTAACACAGCCCTGTGGGGCACCCGTGCTGATGGTCTTGCAGTCTGAGAGGGTGTCGTTGGCTCTTACATACGGACTTCGATTTGTTAAAAAGGAAAAGTACCACTTAATTAAAAAGGGGTTAACACTCATCTGTCTCAGTTTTAGAATGAGCAGATGGGATAGGAAAGAGTTAAAAGCTGAACTAAAATCAATAAATAAAATCCGAGCATAGGCTTTTGGACATTTCAGGTGCTGATAGCATCATCAGTGCCCCTCCCCTGCCTACAAGCGAACTGGTATGGGTCAAGTGCCAAGTTGACCTCTGACTTGAGCACAGCCACCATGTACTTTTTAAAGCTCTTCATAACAATCGAAGTCAGAGCTATGGGTCTGAAATCATTATTTTCAGTGGGGCATGGTTTTTTAGCCACAGGAACTATGCTGGATTTTTTTCCAGATGCTAGGGACAGTGTGTGAGTCCACAGATCGTTGGAAAATGCGGCACCAAGCTGGAGTGAGCTCTTCTGCGCATGCTTTTAAGAGCAGCGCAGAAATGCCATCAGGGCCTGTGAATTTTTTTAGTGCACACCTGTTTAAATATTGACTGTATCTTTTGTGGGTCAGTCACAATTTTACAACTTAGGTCAGTTGTGATAATTTCCATATTACATACTGGCGGATTGTGATTATCGAACCTGAGAAAAAAGTCATTTAGTTCATTTGCTGTCCTCAGGTCATTGTCAGTGCTGAGGCACTTCTTGGTAGCGTTCATATTTGTGATGACTTTCATGGAATCCCACACCTTTTTTGAGTCCATAGTCATGAAAGTTTGCTCTAGAGTATCTTTATGGCGTTTCCTGGCTTCCCTCAGCTTCTGGTTTAGCTCTCTTTGCACTGTTAGGAGGGCATTTGCTTGTCATAGCTTGTTCAAATGATAATTTGGGACAGTTAGTGGGCTATTAATATCAGTTTAGTGATTCCCTGGGTTTAGATGAAGCACAAATTCACAAATTTATGTTGCAAACAGTGATTTCAAATTGCTAATATTTTGGCCTTGCATTAGCTGTTGATATGAGTCTAAATCATTAAACTAGAACTGCGCGCATTTATAACGGGCCCTCGCAGTTCATGTATGTCCGCGAGCGTCACAGGATAAGCAGTGAACAGTAGAAGGCAATGTTTCAGAAAAAGTCAAAGTTTCATTAGCATTTGTTTACAATGGGTGCAATACATTTTTTAAAAAGTAGATGAAAGCAGAAGGAGAATGTAAATATGTAAAAGTAATGTATTAAGCACAGAAAAGAGTTTATAAAGAAGAGAAGAAGTTTAAAGAAGTTTATTCGAAAGTACATGAAAAGAAGATATTGTGTGAGTGTATGTATGTGTAATGTGTGTGTGTTTGTGTGTATTCTAGTTGCTGTCTGGTGGGGATTGGTCGTTGAGGTCATCAAGTTGAATTTTGTGTGCTTGGTCGTAAATGTAATCAAGTTGATTTTCGTGTGCTTCTTCCTCTGTTTGGGTTGATGCATCTGGTAGGTGTGTGGTTATGAGATGTTTTTTTTTTGGTGAAGTGAATGTAAAACAGTGTGTGTGAGTTGTCTATGTTGGTGTCTTACCGTCACAGAAAAATGATTTGCCTATGTCTGATATTTCCAGTTTTGACTGCACTTCTGCTAGCTGCTGCTCTTTGAAGGTTAGTTTTTGTTGCACTGCGCGAAGTTGACGTGTCAAGTGGACTAAGTTCTTCATGACACGTGAATTGACAGTATGCTGCGTTAGTACAGTCTGCAGTGATCAAATGCAGTATCGTTGCATGCGTACTGTAAAGACGAAGTGAGTTGATATGAACAGCTTAGTGGTGTGGGATAAAAAATGAGCAAGGAGGAGATGATAAGTAGCAATTCAAAGTAGTTTTAAAATGTTGTGAGGTAGTGTGTTGTGAATAATTGGAGCAGCAATAACAAAGATGTATTTGGGGTTAGCTATTGATGTAAGCAGTTTGCATATAGAAAAGAGAACAAACATCATGAGCAGAAGTGATGGCTTGGTGTTATAGATCCCTCAATCAGACACAACTACAGTTTTATATAAAGTTCGACGATGGTGCTTAGAAAAAGTAGCAGGCAAAAATCCTGATGCAATACACATTTATAATAGGTGGTGCCGGTAGAGGAAAAAAGTCACCTAATTAAAGCAATTTAAAATGAAGCAACAAGGCTGTTGTCAACTATTTGTCACCATCCTGACATTAGTGTTTTAATAACTGCTCCTATAGGAATTGCTGCATACAATTTACATGCATCAACTATTCACCACACTTTTGGTATTAGCGAAGATTGCCGTTAACCTTACACGCTGCTGGGTGAAGAAAAGTTGAATTCATTGCATGTTAATTATAGCGATTTGCAGATTCTGATAATTGATTAAATATCTATGGTAGATCACAAATTGTTGACATATATTGATGGTAGATTGAGACAGATTAAACTAACCGGTCACTCAAATTCCTTTGGTAAATGGAATGGTAAATGGAATGTACGTGTGTTAATGTCTGTAGGAATGGACTTTCATTCATTGTGTTGAAGCACGACAAGATGAGATCATCTGGGTCAAATTACATCATAAAGAGCACTGCTGTGTAAACCACGGCCATTATGTCAGAAAAATATTCAGTGATATTCCTTCGACAGGCTCAACAAGGTACATCACGTTAAAAATGTGGCTATATTGTTGTTTTGTTGCCAATTCAACGGGATAAACAGAGTAAATAGAAGCGTATAAAATATGCTAACCTTGACTTTGTGTTAATATTTGTGAATATCAGAATAATTATGAGGAACCCGCAAACCCACAAAAAAATCAAAACCACAACAACATAAACATGCCTGTGTGTGGAATGTGGCACAGAGACAAATTTAGTTATTGTGGCAATACTAAGAAACCACACATTGCTGGTCTGGTGTATATCTTTACTCTTCGCATGCCATCACAAAACTATTACAACACTGTCCTAATCATTAAAGACAAAGCCAACAGGTTCAAAGCATCAAAGGTCATTGCAACATGCCTACTGGGTGAGAGACATGGTCCTCGTGCCCGCCAGTCAATCAAGAGACTATGTACTTATTGAAACACTGCCCCCTAATGGAGAGAGGACTATTCTACTAGTTTAAAAAATGACATTTTTGTCTGTAACTAGGTAGCACTATAAAATATTTGACAATTATCAATGCAGATATATTAAAACTATGACTATTAAATTGTATATAAAGTTTCAGATTTTTTTAAGCTTGCACATTGGAGTTATTAGGGTTTGTGTTGCTCATGGCCAAGGAAATTTGACTTTAATACATGTTATTTGAAGCCCCGCCCCCATCATATATGTTAGCTGATCTTCACAATATTTTGCCCAGTTGTGCCCCTATTTCAGGTGATGGGCAACGTCAAATGTGAAGTTGATCGGGTCAAGGGTTTTGGTACCGAAAATTGTACCAAAACGGGCCAAATGGCACATTCAACAGTTGATACCTCTGGTTCTGTACATCCTAACACATGGTGCTCTATAATGTTTTTTCTCCAAGTCTCGATGCTATTCAGACAAGTTTTCAGTTCATTTACTACTACGGGCTATGTACAATACATGAAAGTTTAAAAAAAATGACATTTATGTCTTTAACTAAGTGGCGCTATCATAAATTTGAAAATTGATCATGCAGATATTTTAAGGCTATAACTAGTAAATGTTTTGTAAAGTTAAAGATTTTTCTAAGCTTATTAAGGTTGTTGTTGCTCATGGTGAAGGAAATTTGACTTTAAAACACGTATTTTGAAGCCCCGCCCCCATCATATATATTGGCCGATCTTCTCAAAACTTTGCCCAGTTATGGTGCTATGCCTGATAATGGAGCACGCCAAATTTGAAGTCGATCGGGTCAATTGTTTGCAAACATCCAAAATAGGTCCAAAAAAGGCACATAAAAAAAATTCATATCTCTGTTTCTGTACATCCTAGCACATCACGTTCTTAACTTTTTTTTAGGTCTTGAGGTCCTACATATGCCTTAAAAAATTTCATAGCTCTAGTCTAGGTGAAATGGGCCGTGACCCAGTAAAATTGTTCAACATTAGATGGCGCTAAAAATCAAGTTTTTAGATTTTATGTATGAAAACACCAAAATATTAAATTGTACAGCAGCCCCAACAAGCATGCACATTTCGGTGACTTTTTGTGCATGTTTAGGCCCTCAAAAATGCGATTTATTTTGGATAATAATCATAATAATAATAATAATAATAATGACAATACTACTACTACTACTACTACTACTAACCCTAATAATAATAATAATAATAATAATAATATGAAGAAGAACAATAGGGACCTCGCAGCGGTCGCTGCTCTGGCCCTAATAATGATCCAGAGAAAAACAAGAGGGTTCTCGCAGCGGTAGGTGCTCGGGCCAAAATAATAATCATAATAATAATAATAATCTGGAGAAAAACAAGAGGGCTCTCGCAGCGGCAGCTGCTCGGGCCCTAATTATTGACTCACAGGCTTGTTCGCCACTAATCACATTTACCAAAGTCATAAATCATTGACAGTCTCTGTATATGAGTCTCTCTACAGAATCATTGCAAGGAGCTATTTGTTAATATCCCAATAACCAGTGATGCAAATACACCAAAATATATGAAGTTATTATCCCAAGCGCTGCTCTGATATCATCAAACAATGTGTTATAATTTAGTAAACACCGTGAATCTAAATACACATCTGCGCTGTGGCACTCACATGTTCAGATTTGTCTCCTCACAGACAGGTAGGGGGGAAATTGGCCCAGGCAGGATCGACACACACCAGGAAGTAACTATAGGTCAAGACCTTTTTTATTTATTCATTCTTTTTTGTGGCATAGCATCTTAGCCTTGTCAAGAGCTCAAATGTCCTGAGGAAGGCAGACAATGCTTCAAAATAAATATGCATATCAAGAAATGTATGAAACAAATGGGGCGGCATGACTCGATGGTAGAGTGGTCATCTCCCAGCTGAAAGGCTGTGGGTTCGATCCTCTGACCATCAAGACCATGTCGAAATGTCCTTGAGCAAGACACTGAACCCCCAGTTGCTCCTAATGCTGCGTCATGAGTAGGTAAATGACTAGTTAGTGTAAAGCGCTTTGAGTACCCAAGGTAGAAAAGCGCTATATAAGTGAAAGTCCATTTACCATTTACAAATGGCCTTGGAATGCTTTTATTTTGAAGTTCCTCCCGGAAGGAAGGTTGTGACAAAGATCTGTCACATCTGTCACATATGTCTTGTCCATCTTTATTTCCCTGGGTAAGCTGCTTTCGATGTAAAAAAAAAAAAAAAATGCTAATTTGTTTTCTGTTTTGTTTTTTTTACTTGTTTCAGTTAGAGATTTTTTTTTTTTTTTTTTCCATTTAGTGCAATGTCTTACGATTGACTAAAGTATCTAGGCAGATCCGTGGTTGGTCCACTGCGATCGACACAATTGACACACCTGGTGTAAACCATGCCTTAGTTGTCTATGTGTTTGGGTCTAGGTGGGTAGCAGAGTGGACTTTCAGTGCCAACAGGGACACATCCTGCAGGGCTCCATTACTCGCCTCTGTTTACCAGATCTCACATGGACTGGCACACAACCCACCTGTATCTGTGAGTACTTCTGCTTCTGCTTTAATTTTTAATAATGATCCACTTTTTTGTTGTGATTGGAGACTCCTTGATATTCTTAAACTCTTTCTCTGAGGATATGGTCACAGGCTGAATGGCACCCGTACAATGCTACCATTGTGTGTGTGTGTGTGTGTTTCTTCTAGGAATTTTTTTCAACAGTGAAACCAAGCATTCTAGGGAACCTTGACAGAGTAAACAAATAACACAAGACAGTTTAATGCCCAACAATAACAAAAAATAGAATTTAGGGACGATAAAAAAAGAACACATTAAAATTGGAGTACAAAAGATTTTTTGTAATACAATGTTTTTTTGTATTTTTAAAAATCACACTTCAGTGCAATATTCACAATTTACATCCAAACCAAGACAGAAAATGACATATACCATCAAAACATTAAAAGCCATTCCTCTAATAATTCAAGAACACTACAAAGTCAAGCTTCACAAGTGAAATACTCACAGAGAACATCACAAACTCACAAAAGCGTCTCCAAAACCATGCTCTAAGAAGGGCAAGGAATAATTCTAAACCCAATCTGATGACATGACAGTGACAATTTTATGTTTGTTTCATCTTATTTTATACCATAATAGCTATATAATAGCTGTACAACTTCTATCTGGTGTCAAAGATGGCAGGTATCCACATGTTATTTCTGTGGAAAAAGGCATGTTACTTACAAATCAAAATTTAGTAATTGTAAAATAATGATTCTTTACACACCTAAAGACTGAAGCAGAAACCATTTGACCACTGCGAGGTGCCTATTGTTCTTCTCCAGATTATTGTTATTACTATCAGGGCCCGAGCAGTAACCGGTGTGAAGTACCTATTGTTTTTCTCCGGATTATTATTATATTTTTATTATTATTATTATTATTATTAGGGCCCGAATAGCTACTGCTGCGAAAGCCCTCTTGTTTTTCTCCGTATAATAATAATAATTATCATTATTATTAATACTGACGGAGCCACGACCACTGCGAGAGCCCTCTTGTTTTTCTCCTGGTTATTAGGGCCCGAGCAGCTACCGCTGCGAAAGCTGTCTTGTTTTTCTCCTGATTATTAGGGCCCGAGCAGCTACTGCTGCAAGAGCCCACTTGCTTTTCTCCAGATTCTTATTAGGGCCTGAGCAGTGACCTCTGCGAGGTCCCTATTGTTCTTCTCCGGATAATTATTATTATTGTTAATATTTTGAATAGGGCCCGAGCAGCTACCACTTGCAAGAGCCCTCTTGTTTTTCTCCATATTATTATTATTTATTTATTTATTTTATTATTATTATTATTATTATTAGGGCCTGAGCAGCGACCGCTGCAAGGTCCCTATTGTTCTTCTCCGGATTATTATTATTAGGGTCCGAGTTGCGACCGCTGCAATGTCCCTATTGTTCTTCTCTGGATTATTATTATTTTATTTATTTTTATTAGGGCAGCTACCGCTGGCAGGAGCCCTCTTGTTTTTCCTCTGGATTATTATTATTATTATTATTATTATTAATATTACGGCCCGAGCAGTAACCGCTGTGAGGTCCCTTTTGTTATTCTCCAGATCATTAGGGCCTGAGCAGCTACCCCTGCAAGAGCCCTCTTGTTTTTTCTCCAGATTATTAGGGCCAGAGCAGCTACCGCTGGCGAGAGCCATCTTGTTTTTCTCCATATTATTATTATTATTAGGGCCCAAGCAGCTCCCACTGGCGAGAGCCCTCTTGTTTTTCTCCGGATTATTATTATTACAATTATTATTACTATTATTATTATTATTATTATTATTAGGACCCGAGCAGCTACCGCTGCGAGAGCCCTCTTGTTTTTCTCCAGATTATTAGAGCCAGAGCAGCTACCGCTGGCGAGAGCCCTCTTCTTTTTCTATTATTATTATTATTATTGTTATTATTATTACTCTTGATTCGATTTGGCATTGATCTAAACAGTCTTATACTGTAATCAAGAGGTAATTTTCAGGTATTTTTCCTTAGATAGTACTCAAATAAAAAACGATTAATTCATTTTGGCAGTTGTGAGAACGCTTATGATGTATTAATAAAGTTTATATTCAATGAATACATTTTGATGACTTAGCTGATCGTTTTTAATACATTCCCTTTAGTGCAGTACCACATACAAGGGACAATACACACACACACACACACACACACACACACACATATATATATATATATATATATATATATATATATATATATATATATATATATATATATATATATATATATATATATATATAACACAGTCGGCCCCCGGCTTACGAACACCCTGATTTACGAACAATTCGCCTTACGAGCGTGAATCACGGAGATTTTTGTCCCCCACTTACGAACAAATCGTTCGCCTTACGAGCAATCCGACATGCCGGCCGTTGAGTATGTAAATTTGTTTCTCGCTTTACTGCGTCAACAAATTCAGCAGATGCGTCATCTAAATCATCAGTAGATACTTGTGGCAATAGCGTGAACGCTATTGGTCTTACAACGTCACAGTGACTGTCTCACTCACGGTGTCTAAATATATTACCATTTAAGTGTAGTACAGCTAAAGGGAAAAACAGCTGACATGAAATTAAATGTGCCGATTGCAGGACAAAGAATTGTCATTGGTTTAAATGTGTGTTTTTTTTTTAAATTAATTGTCAATACATTCCAACCGTTTAAAAAAAAAGTGCGAATAATTATCAGTCAGTCACGGAGATGCCAATATGCTATTGGTCGATTAAGGTCACCGGTCTCACTCACGGAGATGCTATTGGCCAGCGTCACACGTCAGTCACAGAAATACCGATATGCTATTGGCCGAACGCCTTTATCTAGCTTGATGGCACAGGATGGAAGGAAGGAGAGAAAATGAGTGAAAAACGGAAGGGAGGAATGTTGTGAAGACTTTGCAAACTTTATCTGTTAGACATAGCTTCTAAAATTACTTGTAGTGATAAAGGAAGAAGTAAGAGGATGATGTTTTAGCATCTCCGTGACTTAAACCCTGACTGAAAGAGTCACTGTGACATTGTAAGACCAATAGCATATCTGCTTCGCCGTATAGACTTTGAGTGTTAGTCTCTGTTCCCCTACGCTTCCACCCAGCTCAAGTCACGTCATTCCAAAGCTAAAAGTCATTTTCCTTTGTATTTTCTAATTAATGAAACTGTACAGTAGATTATGTCACTCAATATCAATATATGTGTATAGTCATGATGTTTATACCTAAGGCTTTTGCGTGCGTTGCACGCATTCACGAATTAACATGGCTTTGGATTGCCCGTTATACGAACAGTTCGAGATACGAGCGTAGCCGCTGAACGGATTAAGTTCGTAACCCGGGGGCCCACTGTATATATATATATATATATATATATATATATATATATATATATATATATATATATATATATATATATATTTATTTTTTTTTTAATAGGCCATTCATTGATGTTGATGACGGTGTGCCTTATTGTGCAGAAAATACAGAAATAAGGTAACAGTTTACCAAAGAACCACTCTTTATTAGACTAAATTTCAACAATATAAAACAGAGGTCTCATGCATGCTTCTGGCCCCGGCATTCCTGTGTGGCAAGTGAAACTTCTCTCCGTGGTTGCGTGGGTTTTTAGATGCTCCAGTTTCCTCCCACATTCCAAAAACATGCTCATTATGTAACCTCTAAATAGCACACAAAAATGTCAATAGGTGGAATAGTAACTGTGGATGGTAAATTATCTTTTTGTGCCTTGTGAGCCTGACAACCAGTTCAAGTTTTACCTTGTCTACTCACCAAAGACAGCTGGTATAGGCTCCAGTATGCCTGCAACCCTCTTGAGGACAAGCAGTTAAGATAATACATGGATGGATGGATAAAGGTAAACAGTTTGATTCAAAATGTATACAAAAGAGTTAAGAGTTTTATTGTCATATTCATAGTAACGCTACATAATGAAATTCTTATTCTGTTCACTTTCCCGAGCAGACTACATTCCATAATCAAGCAAATAATAAAGTAGGCAGTTCATTTTGATTGGGTTGAGCGCTATGGGACAGTAGTCATTCAGGAATGTCACAGTACGGTGCTTGGGGACAGGCAATATGGGTACAGAGGCATGTGCAAGGGGCAGGTTAAAGATGTCTGCAAACACATCAGCTAGCTCTGACAAGCAAACACTGAATGCACGGCCACTGATTTTATCTGGGCCAGCTGCTTTCCACAGGATTGTTCTGGACTGCTGGTGTCACCATAAGAGGAGGGTCCTGTGCCCACTCCACACCCAGCATCCTCCTCTGCTGATCTGAATTTTCAGCGTCAAAGTGGGCACAGTGCTCATTTTACATCAGGAAAGTGTTGGGTCCCCGGGACTCGCAATACTAAAACCTATGGGTCCCGACAGAAATGTATGGAGTTCCAAAAATTGGGCAGTATAAAGGACAAAATTAGAAGTGGGAATCTTTGTCCCACGATTATATTTTGGGGTAGAAAGGGCTGCATTTCACCATCAGCAGTTCAATGTCAGGAGTACAGTATTTTGCGACAGTTCGCAAATCCGAATTTTCAATGAAGGATTAATAACTAATACATTTGAAACCTGGGGATTTACCAGTGGATTGACCAGAATGATTCCCTTATAGTTGTAGAGGTGTGTCAACCAGGAAAGGCTTACAACATCTAGAGCAGGGGTTGGGTCCTCAAGCAAGTTGGGTCCTCAAGAGCCACAATCCAGCCTGTTTTCAATATATCTCTTCAGCCAACACACTTGACTTAAATCAGTGTTGTTATCAGGATTCTCCAAAGCATGCTGATGAGCTAATCGTTTGAATCAGGTGTGTTAGTTGAAGGGGCACAATGAAAACAGGCTGGATTGTTACTCTTGAGGACCTAACTTGGCCACCCCTGATCCAGTGCATTTAGGAACTCTGGGCGGATCTCGTCCTGAGCCCTTCACTACTTGGGGTAGGAATTTACAGACTCTGCTTCCCCAAAGGAAGGATAAAATCAGTACATTTTAATGCTTCTGCTACACAATATTGCACTTTCCAAAATCAGGCTTTACTCTTGATGTAATGGCAAAAGTCATTAATTGTGTAAATAATACTTCCAGAAAAGTTTGGTTCGATAGTTTCAAGAATGTTGTGTCATTGTTCATACAACACAGTCAGCTTGGTATTTTGTTCCTTTGGTAATAAACCCAACATGTTTGAATAATTTCTGTCAATATCAAATATTTCAATATTTATTGTATAATGAAAAAATATGGTGACAAATGACATAGTTGACACACTTCTTGTTTAAGTGGAAAAAACATGTCTCATTTTGCATTCTAAATTGCAATGCCAAGAGGAATGTTGTAAAGAGTTCCAAACTGTTTCTTTCTGAATTTAATATAAGATAAACAGGGGACAGAACAATTTACTATTCATTGTTTGTGTGAACTCCTGGTAAATAATGTGAAATGACTTTTCAAATATTTTTATCCATAAATTGAAAAGTTCAGCTTGGTAGCATTGGAAAAGATTTTCACATTTCTTAGAAATGAATGACGTTCATGCAAAAAAACACAAGCACAGCCAAATATCAACAAATGCAACAATGTATTATACCATTGAGTTCCAAGAACATTTTACAGTGCACCAAAAATACCTAATATTCATCACAAAGATGAATCATTTTACATTATTATTATCCAATTATCTTATTGGCTCCCTCAGATGTTTCTTTTTTTTTTTTATACATTATTATCTTAGTTTCACATTAGCCTTACCCAAGTGTCCTCACATTGCTCCACCATGCTCATAATTATCCACCACACTTTAGGTGTGTAACTTGGGCTTTTTGTATACTGTCCATGCATCACAAGGATTGTGTGTGTGATTGTTTTATTCAACTGCCAACTCTCCAGCTCATTCATGCAAGCAACCCCGTAGCCCAGCCAATGCTGATGTGGTGGGCCTGGACCTGGCCTCCTATGGTTACACGCTGATATACACCTGTCAGCCTGGTTACTTCCTTTCTGGAGGTTCAGAGCACCGCTTCTGCCGTTCTGATGGCAGCTGGACTGGCAAGGTGCCCATATGCAGAGGTAAGAATACACTTGAGGACAATAAAGTTCATCTCCACTCTCATCTCATTTATTAACAAAGAGAGCACAAAGGATGAAGGTAAAAAATAACTAGCAACATCAGTAAAAGTTTAAGGAGAAGTCAAATGACAGGAAAATTACTATTGCTGTGGATGGAAGGAGTGAGAAAGGAGATAGAAGCCTAGAAGAAAAAAATAACTGCATGGTTTTAAAAGAACGAGTGGCAAAGTGAGATAACTCTTACACATAGAAGGTTCCAGTTGAAGCGGATTATAGGGAAGAAGAACTACATAGAAGAACTACTACTACTTTGTGGCATGGGTAACAAGACACAATATTCCGGCGACTCGCTCCAGACTAACCAGACTAACGACAATGATGAACAGGTATGTGCTGGAGACTGCTTTCATCCACCAGTCCAGCAACCAGTGATCTAACAGTGCCTATTTTCAAACCCCATGTTGAGAATCTTGTGACATAGCTGAAAATGAAACTTTTTTTTTTAAACAGATGTTGTGTTTGATTTAAGATTTAAAAAACAAACAAACAAACAAAAACCTTTCCACTCCAGCTTTACATTGATCCATTTTAGATCTGTTGTATTTGAACACCTCAGCTCAATGCCCAAGCAAGATTAACTCCTTGTATCAAGCTGATTTGAGTATAACACTAATTTTAAACCCTTGATCCACTGCTATGAACAGGATTCTTGACTGAGATAGACTTCTTTAACCATCAGGAAGTTGACTCACTTTCATAAGTCCATGTTTAGATTATTGCCCTTATACATAGGTAGACTAATTACTCAGAGAAGTGTTGAATTTTATGGTTTGTGTTCCAACAATCATTTGTTGCTTTATCACATTTGTATGGACAAAGTTCAGAGAAATTAGGTTTTTGTCTAATCAGCCTTCTCCTCAGGGAACTTACAGCTAAAGGACTGGAAACTATGAAAACTGATTTCATTGAACAATTTAAGATCCTCACTAAAGGCACAACCTCCTCAATTTTTGTACCATATTTTCCGCACGATAAGGCGCACCGGATTATAAGGCGCACCCTCAATTAATGACTTATTTTATAACCTTTTCCATATATAAGGTGCACCACATTATGAGGCGCAACAGTAGAAGCAGTCAAACTTTATGAGTAGATTACAAACCAGCTTTCTGACAACTCCATTCACTCCCAAAATGAATAAACAACTATCTTATGTTTTATTTTATTGGTATTTTCGTGCCATTTTATCTTTTAACAGCAAGATATAACATGTAGTGCAACATTTATATCAGGAAACTTTTCCTCCAGTGCAATCACAATATAGTAATACTCAAAGTAATAACAATAATTACTCAAATAATAACTCTAAACTCTCAATAGCATAATAACTCAGTCAATATGACCAACCTTGTTCAACTGTAAACACAAAAAAGAAACAGGTCAAACTTACTTTATCAGTTCATTCCCCATCTACGAATCCTAATCTCAATATTGATCCATATACAAGGCGCACCTGATTATAAGGCGCACCGTCAGCTTTTTAAATAAAATAAGGCTTTTTGGTGCTCCTTATAGTGCGGTAAATACGGTACTTGTTTTAATTATTTTTATTGTCATTTTACCTGTTTTGAAATTGTGTGATTTTGCTGCCTCTTGTCGAGGGCTCCCTTGAAAATTAGGTTCTTAAGCTCAATGGGACAACCCTGGTTAAATAAAGTTTCAATGAAGAAAAATAAAGTTAATGTGCCGAGTCACCAATATGAAGAAGCCACCGAAGGGGAAATGCGCATGTGTTTCACAAATGGTCCAGACACTGATCACAAATGTGGATTCAATTTGTGCAGATAAATGAAGAGTCACCCTTGTATAACACTTAATACGATTATATTTTTCATTGCATTGTGCTGAACTTCAGTTTCATAATCGAGTAAATTATACAGTAAAATCTAACTGTGCAACATTGACACTTCTAACAATGCTTCTATCAATGATTCTTAAAATCATTTAGAAAGTCACTGCTTTCTAAATGCTTGGTAAATGCTTTACAAACTGTTTAGAAATGCACACACATAGACATAAATTAAAAATATCCCATACAAATGGTCTGAGTCACACCAATGGTTAGTTTTGTTTTATTATTATTATTATTATTATTATTATGTTTTTTTCTCAATCATTTTTCCGGTACATGTCCTAAAAACTGTTACTAAAAGAGCAGTTCATTAATTCAAACCGTTACATTTTTTTTAACTATTCCCCAAAGGCCATCACATTTCATGCTATCAGCGAGATTCTGAGAAGTGAGCAGTGCTTGATAACCCACTGAATTGATTTTTATGATGATGATGATACCAATTTATTCTGGTGCCCCTTGGATACCGAGGTTTCATGGGTTGGTGATGTGACACACCACAAATAGAAGGAACATTTAGGTCATTATAGAGACACAATAACTTAAAAGACCCAAAAGGTAGCATTTTTTTAAGGGCATTGAGTGGCTTGCCCAAAAGATAAGAAGCCTCTTCATGAGCCATCTCTTTGCCGTGGTTGAGTGTTTTGCGTGCCCCGATGATCCTAGGATAAATTGTATTGTGCTTTAAGCCCCTGGTAGGGTTATCCAAGGTAAACCGGTCTGCTTATGATGAGAGAAATAAACAAACTCAAAATGTGCTCACCTGAACGCGGGTCACCGGGGCCCCCCTCTAGAGCCATGCCTGTTGGTGGGACTCGTTGGCAGGTGCCCGGTGGCCCGGCCTGCCCATAGGGCACAGCCCGAAGAGGCAACGTAGATGTTAGGTTCAAGCAACCTAGAACATTTAATAAACAACAAACATGAAGAAGCAAGGTTTTCTTTCTTGCAAGGAAAGCGGACAGGAACCTGGCCTTCTCAGATCTCCTTCCGGTTTGATTACAGACCCTTTCCACTCCCTATTTATTCATTTGGGATGGCCCTAGGTACAAAAGTCAATGCTGCCCTAAAGGAATTTGGAGGAGTGGTCTTGGCAACAACGCAAACAGTTCGTGATAGTGGGGGGTGGTGGTGCGCTTCCATGCTGTAATATTCTTTGTCAGGAACTCAAAGACCAACCCCCACTCTTTGCAGGGGGTGCAGGCGAGTGTCCATGCTATTCTGACCTTGGTGATGTGACAGTTCTAATATACATGTTGCAAGAACAAATATGAGATAACCTAGATTCGGTTAGTCTAACATTTCTCTCCTGTTTATCACATATTTGTTCAAATTCTCACATCACCTTACATTAGTCAGTATGATTTTTGACTGTAGAACTATTTTTATAAAACCAAACACATTTACACTCGGAGGCTATGTTAATATTCATTCTCTGTCTGGCTTCACCAATTAGTAGTGTTTTTGATTGCAAAGATTAACATTAACTTTCATACACAATACACCCGCAGTGATAAGTCAATTCAAAGAAGTCACATCATCACATCTTTCAAAGATATTTCATCAATTTACTTTTTATGTGAAGAGGGTGATGTTACCTGCCCATACTATCTCTGTAATTGTTTATGCGTAAAAAATGGCTCTTTCACCATTTTAGAAAGACAAATGATTCCTACCCCCATAGGGAGAACCAAAAATGACTCATGAGAGTTTGGATTGCTCCAGACCCTTTAGTAGGGAAGGTGCTAGATGCCTTCTAATTCACAACCTGCTTGGTTGGGCTCTGTGACAGCTCTCACAGCTCTCAGGCCGCTGGGGAAGCTCCAGAGAACATGCTCCCGTGATATCGAAAACAATCAAACATTGCCTCAAAAGTGCATGAGCTGTCTGTCAGCGGTACCTGCCTCTGGCAGCGACAAATGGATCCAAGATGATTGTTCAACGATCCTCATATCAGTTGGGGTCATCAACACACTTCAGGTGGACCTCGCCACCATGGACAGGATGAACACTTTTGCTTATGAGCGTACAGTCACACGGTTTTGATGGTTAGTATATAGTGTTAACCCAAGTGATTCCATTTGGGTAATTCTATGATGCTACCTCTACTCATTTATAAAACACAACAATCAAAACTAAGCTGCTCTTGCATTGTCTTGAAGTTCAACCAATCCATATGAATCACTTGAAATTAATATAAGGCTTGTCCATTGGATCTTCTTTTTGTTTTTGGGGTCTCTTGCATATTATACTTTACACATATAAAACATTTTTTTCATTTTAATTCAAATCATCATTAATCCTATGTCAGTTTATCCATTGAAAACCTGCAGTAATTTTTCATTAGTTTGTACATCTGTCGCATGGTATGCGGGTGCAGGTTGGATGTGCCAACTCAACTCTCCTCATTTCTTAATTCTTGCCTTTTTGAATAAAAAACTTTTACCTCTTTAATATTTTCCATCATCCTCTAAAGTAGTTCTAACAAAGTCTAATTGAAAATTCTCAACTGTATTCTGTAACGTTGTGGCATAGCGACGTGAGGCGGTGGAGGGAAAGGGACTCAAAAACGCAGGAGGACGGGGAGGGTTTGCTCAAACAAAAATGCTCTTTTAATAATAAAACAAGGCAGGAAAAGCAGTAGACAAAAACTTGACAAAGTAGCAAAATAAATGAGGAACGGAATATAACTCACGAAACTTAATTGGGACGACGGGGAAGAATGGAGGGCGAGTACAGAGGCACGGGGAACACAAATTGACGAGAGGTACAATAACCCGACGACTAACATTGAAAAGGCTGCAACTTAAATACACGAGGCTACTACAAGACAACGCGAAACAGCTGGGAGAGACAAGAGGCAGGGGAAGCTGATTGGGTGACACGCAAGGTCTGGAACTCTAATGTCACATTTTTATCATTTTGTTCAATCCTGCTATTAACTTTTATGTTTATTAGACATTTGTTTTAAAACCTTGCACAAATACAAATTCCCTTTTTCCTATGGTAAATAACATTCTCCTGACTTAATTTTACAGTTTTCAACTTTTGCACAGACTACAGTAATGATAAAATGTGTAGTTCCCATATCATTTGAAATCATCTGATCATTTCTAATGACCTCAAATTGCATCACATTTTCTTCCATTTCACATTTTTCTCTTGCACCATTTATCAATTGTTTATCAAAATGAGAACTTTAATTTTCATGAATTTAACTTACTCAAATTTGCTTTTGCTCTGTTAAATCAACTGCAAAACTGTTTAAATATTAAATCAAAGGTTACACAATAAAAAATCTCTTGACCTCTTAGCTTTCTCATGCTAAGTCTCAAAAGACACATTCAGTTGCTCGATTCCCCAAAGACTACTGATCTTTTACTCTGAATATTTTTCTTTTAGTTATTTTTTTCCAATTTAGAACACATCCCATTATGAAAATCTTTTCCTCAGAATAATAAGCACTTGGCACATAAGCACATAGGCAACTTGTGATTTGCATCAGTGAAGTCATGCTCACTTCCTCTGTTTTTATTGTATTCAATATTTCTGTAAGAAAAGTCACATTTATATTCAGGGAATAAAAACAAACACATTCCCAACATGTTCTCATAGATATCTTGTCTATCGTATGTAATTGAATTAATAACAGACTCTCAAAATATATCTATCTCTATATTAACCCCGATCAAATTAGTCCTCCCTCCTTGTCACTTTCTAAATTTATACTCTTGTTTTATCGATTCTGTAACAAAAATGATTATCCCAATATCATTATTTGATTTCAATTGATCCAACCTTCTCTGGCTATCTACCCCGATATAGCCTCACATGTAACACAACAACCTTGTGTATTTTGTTTTGTCTCAATGACCTATCAATTTAGCATTCGTAATCTCTTAATTTACTGTTTTGTCTCATCCAATCCTATCATCTATTTTTCAATTTTTACACTAAAAACAACAACTGAGGGCTTGGAATTAACCCTGTGAATGGACTGTTTTTTGCCCAAAAACCTCAGGTTTGACACCATCTAAAATTCCTAGGTTTGACTTCTAATCGCATAGACTAAATCATTTTAATTGTCCATTTCTAACAATTAGAGGCGCAAACATATAAGACATAGATCATTACACATAGGAAAACAGACAGACGAACACATGAGCTCACATCACACAACATTTACATCACCATCTTCCTGCAAGCCACTGTGAGTTTTGAATGCAGTAGTCATTCTCACTCTGTATTCAGGCCACTGTGACTTTTGAATGCCTTAGTCATTCTCACTCTGTCATTCTCGCTCAGTAATCCTCAAAAGGCTTATCTTTCTTTTGTTTTATTCTTCCGATTTCAGTCTATTTTTTTCCTCATTTTGAAATGCTGGGTTACTCTATGAATTAATCCTTACCCCCAAAGCCCCAATTTTCAACTATCAAGGGCCAAAATTCCATTTTAATTTCTTGGATTCCATAGTCCTCTAATATTATGCCAATATGAACCCATGGTTGCCATCCATACTTTTTGGTACTTCTGCACAATTTAAGTTATATGATCACGTTAAATTTTCAATCTCCTCAACAAATTAGTTTAATTAGTTTATATCTGCTTTATGTGGTTTTGTCACATAACAGTTATACCCTCTCCGTTTTCACTTTTTTTTCAACAACTCTCACTCTTGTTGTCAACACTCCTTGAAGCAGGATGCGTCCTCACGCTCTTCTCTATTGAACATTGTTTTCTTTTTCCTTCTTTACACCTTCTCTGTCTTTCTTTTCACATTCTTTTTACTTTTTTGTTTTGTTATGTTTTCACTCTTCATATTTAGCTTACTCTCACCCATTATTGTTTCCTGAAAAACATTTTTCTTAACCTTGTAGGGTTTTTCTTTGTTTTTTGATTGATTCCTGCAACACTTATTTTCTTTTTAAACTGGCCATTAAAGCCGTGTTCAGTTATCCATGTGTCTAAATATTGAATTTTATCAGAATATAAAATTCAATATTTAGACATGGGAAGGGCTGTCCGCGGCACGGTCAATGCCTTAAATTTAGACTGCGGAGCGTTTTTGTCCACATTTTTTTTTTTTAATCGCGCGAGGAGAGGGCAGGGGCGTAAAGCGAGCTTGCTGTCCACGGTATGGAAGAGTACTACATGAGTACGCTGCAAGGCGCTAAACCGCACAAGCACACAGATTGGATAATTTCTCACGGCACACCTGACAATATGTCGCGGAACACCACTGTGGTTGAAAAACACTGCAGTAGGGTTTATCCCAGTGGACTAGTGGGTTGCATCTCTCTTCAGATGGGGGGGATGGGTCCTGACTGTGGTCCGTGCTTATGCACCAAAAAGCAGTTCAGAGTACCCACCTTTTTTGCAGTTCTTGTTGGGTGTGCTCTCAAGCCCACCCTCTGGGGACTCCCTCCTTCTACTGAGGGACTTCATTGCTCAGTGGGCAATGACAGTGAAACCTGGAGGGCCATGATTGCGAGGAATTACCTCCCCGATCTGAACCCAAGTAGTGCATTGTTATTGGACTTCTGTGCTCATTACGAATATCCATAACGAACACCATGTTCAACTGAGGGGGTCCACATGTGAACTTGAAACCAAGACACCCTATGCCACAGTTCGCTAACTTTTTGGTTGTATCATTGGATTTGCGGCTGCATGTTTGGAAGAGAGGGGCGAACCTGACAACTGATCACCACTTGTTGATGTGTTGGCTCTGATGGTGGGGTAGGATGCTGGTCAGACCTAAAAGACCCAAACGTATCATGAGGGTCTCCTGTGAATGTATCGCACAGTCTCTTGACGGAAAATGTTTCAACTCCCACCTCTGGCAGAATCTCTCCCATGTCCAGGGGGAGACGGGGACATTGAGTCGGAGTGGACCATGTTTGGCGCCTCCGTTGGTCGGTCTTTGTTTTGGCGATAATCCCTGATCCTGTTGGTGTACACCAGTGGTAAGGCATGCTGTCAAGCTGAAGAAGAGTCCTATCGGGCTTTTTTGCCTGGGGGACTCTAGAGGCAGAGAATTTTCCAAGCAGAGTGTGGCTTCGGCGGTTGCCAAATCAAAACGTTTGGTGTGTGAGGAGTAAACGGCTTTGAGGAAATTCTGGTCCAACATCCAACCAGTAGTGCAACCTGGCGAGCACCTGGTTGCCAGGCCCGCACCCATGCGGCTCGATTGGGCTCACCCCAAAGCAGTAACATGGGCTTCATATTAATTCTCTGGCAGGGAAGGAGCCTTAGCTGGTGCGTGTGTGGCAGAAAAGTTCTGACTAGATATATTCGGATTGCCTCCACATACAGCTCGGGCACTGGTATCAATTTGTTTGAGAGGGGTTCGACTCTCTTCCAATCTAGAGTTGTAGCGGTGAGAGGCGCTGAGCAGGTGTGTAAACACTTATTGCAGTGCCTATACAATGGGATTTATACCAGTGGGCTAGAGGGTTTCCTGTGAGGCTTGACTGTCGTTTGTTCTCATGCATCAAACAGCAGTTCAGAGTACCCACCCTTTTTGCAGTCCTTGCAGGGTGTGCTGGAGAGCGCTCCCTCTGTGGACCATAGCAATATGCTGGGAGACTCCAATGATAGTGGACAATGTCAGTGAGACCTGGAGAGGCATGATTGGGAAGAATGCCCCCCCCCCTCCCCCTTCAAACACAATCTGAATTTGAGTGGTGCTTTGTTATTCTGTGTTCATCACAGATTGTTCATAATGAACACCACATTCAAACATAAGGGTGTCCACATGTGCACTTGGCACCAGAATACTCTAGGCCGTAGTTCAATGATCAACTTTGTGGTCGTGTCATCGGATTTGCGGTCGCATGTTTTGGACACTTGGGTGAACAGAGGGGCAAAGCTGTCAACTGATCAACACCTGATGTTGTGTTGGCTTTGATGGTGGGGATGATGCCGGTCAGACCTTGCAGTATCCTCGAGGGTGCTTGAGAGTTGGCCCGAGTTAGACTCGGAAAGGGTGTTCGACCGTGTCTCTTGCAAAGTCTAGTGCGGTGTCCTTTGAAAGCATGGTGTTACTCCGTTCGAGTTTCACATCATACTAGCTCAACTTCATTTGTTGTATTTTACAGACATTTAATGCCATTTCAAATGCCTTCACATGTAAACAAACCCAACAATGCCGTCAGAACTACGAAGAAAATGCAAACGTAATGAGGACACACATAAAGCTTCATGTAAAACAAGTCATTGACTATATCATCAACTCTCGAGTAAATACCCCTCATGCACACACGTATGCATTACTGTGCTACACAGACTGCTTTCCGGGGCATTTAAACCTCAATTAACTCGCATCAGCAATTAAACTTGTGTAAATACGTGACGCTGTCAAAAATTAAAATAATTATTAATAATTTAAAATATATGTCCAAAATTACAAATCACAGTTTAATATAAGAACATAATTTTGTTTCTTTACTATTAATTGAATATTAATGAAATAAAATAGCACAAACGTATTAAAAATGAAACAATAAATAAAGAAAATGCTTGCACTCACCAAAACAAAGGGCGGTCACAATCGATCAGTCTTTTCAATATCCCCCGATTTTTCTTGACCCCTTCATGCTCTTTCTCTTTGCGCTGAGATGTACAGTGTATCCGCTTGAGTGTCCCCAAAAGTTTTTAAAAGCACTGTAGTGCATTGAGGAGCTTCAACCTGAGATGTACAATGCTGTACATCCACTTGGGCACCCCCATAAGTTTTTAAAAGCACCAAAGCACGTGTGTCCAGCCGTGCTTTGGTGTCTGGATGGTGCCTTGGTTAAACAATTGAAATTTGCAAATCCAGTGTAACTCAAAACACCAAATCCATCCTTTGCAACCAGAATGCATTCCCAGCAGAACTATTTGCCAGGGTTAGCGCCCCTGATAGCCCAGCCAGCCAGAAAAATGGCAAAGACAATCTCATACCTCTGGTAGTTGAGCCAGAAAAATGGCTGCTCATAGTTCGTTGACTGGAATTGGCGGACAAAACATGTTCCCCCGCCCGGGATAGATTAGCTAAAAGCTACGCTACACCTTTAACACAGACCAGTCAGGCTAACACAGCTTAGCTTGGTTGCTGACCATAGCACCGGCTCGTGCAGTGAGCATTCAATCACATCATGTTCATCGTGAGGCCTCTAGATGGCGATCTTATGTCTCGATTGGCTATTGTAGACATCTATTCACTACAGTACAGTATATGCGCCCATTTAGATATCCATTTGTGAATGCAAGCCCGCAACTGTTGAAGCGGATGCCCCGCAGCCTTCCAGGAGCAGGCAGATTACATACAGCCTGGCGACACAATTCCAATTTAAAACTACAACACTGGCAGGAGCGTAACCAAATGGAATAATTGTCTATATAAATAATATGTATAATATATATACAGTACATATATTTAGTAAAAAAAATAAAATAAAATGATTTTCATTAGTTATAATTATTATAGTTTATTATAGTTATGATAATGATGCCAGGTTATGTTAGGCCAGCAGAGAAGGCTTTGCTGGCCCTGACAGCCCAGCGCTGATTTCACGACTGGTTTTGCACGATCCCCTGGAGTTTTCAGTACCGTTGGGAGTCCGAGGCTTACGGTGCAGCTAGACCAAAGCTGCCTGGAGCCACTGCCTTGCGATCAACAGAAACAGCTAGCCAGCTTGCGAGCCAGCAAATGGGCGGCCGGTTGGTGTCCAAGCCCCCGTCCTCCTTGTTGGCATTCATGTCTCTAAGCTGCGAGAACTCAAAAAGATCTCTATTCCCACCTGCTTTCCCATAATCCAACAAGTTGATCTCCTACGCAGACCCCGTGACAAACATCGAGGTGCCCACCATCAGTTTCTTGACTCCCAGTTGGTTATTTCATCCATCTGTTCGAAACATCGTGCAGTCAGTGCAGCTCATCCATGTCATCAACACCTTTGTGGTGGAATGTTGTAGCAGCTAGTTGATGCACAACAAGCTGAGTGTAAAACATGGAGAGAACTCTAATAGAGTGGATCCCTATGCCTAACTCACCAGACCGTGTAAAAGACATGGAGTAAACTGAAATTGGGCTTTTAGGCTTCATTCCTTAAGCGTCTCCAGAGAGTTTCTCCCTCATCAACTCTCAAATTAGAGTTTAATATTCAATCCCATACAGATGGATCTGCTTTGATTCATGCTCATGTTCTCGACAAAGGACTTAATCTGATGTGCCTCACGGAGACCTGGCAGAAGCCTGACAACTATAGCTAAATCTTGCCTGTCCTTCGGGCTATTAATATCATGAGAACACCCGGAGCTCAGGGCATGGTGAAGGTATTGCCATTCTACAAAAGGACGATCTTGAACTGTCCACTCACCTCCTATCCACTTTTGAATGTTTTGCTTTCAAGTCCAAACCTCCTTTGTCCATGACTCTGCTCTTCATTTACTGTTACAAAGCACCTTATTCATCTCTGAAATCCATGACCTCCTCACAACCCTCTGTACCACTTCCTCAATTATCATAATTCTTGGTGACATTAATGTCTATGTGGACAACCTTGCCTGTCATTTCACATCTAAATTCACACAACTTTAGGAAAATTTGTACACTTTCCCAACCATAGAAAGGCTCACACACTGGACCCCTACACAATGGATGTCTCTACCCACAAGGTCATTTGAATGGAGCTCCCCTTTCCCGCCTCTCAGTTCTGAAAACCGCCATCCTCAGTCCTCTCCTTAAAAAAAGCCCTTCCTCGACCCCGAAGTCCCCCTCTAACTACACGCCAATCTCAAATCTTCAATTTCTTTCAAAACTCTGAGAAAATTGTGTCAATTCAGCTTCACAATCATCTTATCTGCAATAACCTGGGGAAAATTTTCAATCAAGATGCCGCACTGCTCATAGCACGGAAACCCCTTGTGTCAGAGTCACTAACGACCGCTCATGGCAGCGGATGCCTTACTGATGCTTTGGCCCTACCTTCTTCACCTTGTACCTGCTACCCCTCAGACATGTCATAAGCAGGCCTGGAATTTCATTCCACTGCTATACTGATGACACACAGCTACTGTGTATTTGAAAATCAAGCCAAACCACTCAGCATCTCCTCCACCTCTTTCCCTAGCCATGGTCACCACCTGCCTGGAGGAGACGAAGATGTGGATGAATACCAATTTAATGTAGCTCAACACTTCCAAAACTGAAATAATTCATATTGGTACCCCCATCAGATCAACCTATCTCCTATGAGCAGTACCACTTTTTCTGGTCAAAACATTCCTCTCTCACCTGTCATCACAAACCTTGGACTTAAATGTGTCATGTCGTGGCATGGCGACGTGAGGCGGTGGAGGGAAAGGGACTCAAAAACGCAGGAGGACGGAATGAATCAGACGAAAAGAACCAAAAACTATTTAAACTAAATCCAAACACCCCAGACAGAACGTGACATAACCCCCCCCCCCCCCCCCCCCCCCCTCTCAAGGGACGGATCCCAGACGTCCCTGTACGAAAAAACCCACAAAAAGAAAAATACCCGGGAGGGCGACAGGCGTGGAGGAGGGAATAAAGCTCCCCTAAACAAAAACAGTCCCTGAAAAACACCACTGGCGTAAACTAGAAGTCTAGGTGCCAGACAGGCTTAACCCAACAGGAGACAGTTTGGCGTCCGCAGACGGGGAGGGCCCGGACGGGTGAGTCTGGAGGGCGCCAGAGGAGTCAAGCCCGGCAGAGTGAGGCTGGAGGGCGCCCGTGGCACCAGAAGAGGAGAGTCACACGACGTGAGTCCGGAGGGTGCCCAGGGCGCGGCAGGAGCACCAGAGGCGAGACCAGTAAAAGTGAGACCGGAGGGCGCCCGAAGCGCCGGAAGAGGCGAGCCCAGCGGAGTGAGTCCAGAGGGCGCCCGGAGCGCCGGAAGAGGAGAGACCAGCGGAGTGAGTCCGGAGGGCGCCCGGAGCGCCGAAAGAGGCGAGACCAGCGGAGTGAGTCCGGAGGGCGCCCGGAGCGCCGGAAGATGCGAGACCGGCAACGTGAGTCTGGGAGGTGCCCAGAGCGCCGGAAGAGGCGAGCCCGGCGATTTAAAGGAGCTTTGCGGAGGCCAGGAGGCGTCGGCCGGATGTGGGCAGTGGAAGACCCATGAGGCGCTGGCTGGGCGCTGACTGGTTTTGGGCACTTAGGCAAGGAAGACCGCTGCAGAGGCGCGACGTCGGACTCTGGGGGCTGCCACAGCCCGGCCTGAGACTCTGAGGCTGACTAAAATGCCGAGGCTAGGAAGTCAAAGAGCAGCGGCAGCACCATGACTGAGGGTTTGGGAGGTGCTGGCAGCGCCAGAGATTGAGTTTCCAAACGCGGCTGTGGCAGCTCGGACGGACAGGGGAACCCGGAGGGCTCGGACGGACAGGGGAACCCGGAGGGCTCGCACAGCCTGGGAAACTCGGAGGGCTCGCGCAGCCTGGGAAACTCGGAGGGCTCGTGCAGCCTGGTAAACTCGGAGGGCTCGCGCAGCCTGGGAAACTTGGAGGCCTCGCGCAGCTTGGGAAACTCGGAGGGCTCGTGGCGCCGGAATGGGGGTGTGCAAACGCCGTGGCGCTGGAATGGGGGAACTAACTGCGTCAGCCTGCCGCCTGGAAGGTTGGTGACTATCAACAACACCAGAAAGGGAAACGACCGAAACGGGGGGAAGTGCATGTGAAGGGTGTGGCTCAAGATATTGGTGTACTGGAACAGGAGCTGGATGACGAGACGAGTGATGAACCCTGCTGTGGCTCCCCCGCCGGCCACCCCGGGAGGGGCAGAAGGCCAGACCGGTGCCACAGTAGGGTTCTCGGTCATGGAAGAAGGAACTATCAGAAACAAAATCAAATTCATCATAGTCCAACTCAGCGGGACTTGAGCTAGAATAGAGCAGATTGACATCTAACTCCTCACAATAAGACTCCGAAGGGCAATGGCTGAAATAAGGATATCCTGTTTCAATATCGAAATTTTCATAGTGAGCTGGACTGGGATAAACAAAATTAGGGCTGGAACTTGAGTGAAATTCAACAAAAGGACAGTCATCTAAATCTGAATAGTCCGAATCTAACGTGTAATGAGGGGTGCGTGTAGGTGAAGGTGGTTGCTCAGACAGAAACGAGGGAGGTGAATAATCTTCACAATCAGAGAAATCAGAATCACGAAGAACATACGGGGGCTAAATGGTGGAATACGGGAGCTCGGAAGATCAACGGGGAACGCGGAGGAAAGCGACGCGGAGAGAAGAGACTGGTGACTTACACGGGGGGAACGAGGACAAGCGACAGGCTGAGGACATGGGCCAGCAGTGTGGCGGCGCTTTGTACGACGCCGCGAGCATCCTGCTGATTCCATTTTTTGTCGGATTATTCTGTCACGTCGTGGCATGGCAATGTGAGGTGGTGGAGGGAAAGGGACTCAAAAACGCAGGAGGACGGAGAGGGTTTGCCCAAACAAAATGCTCTTTTAATAATAAAACAAGCCAGGAAAAGCAGTGGACAAAAACTTGACAAAGTAGCAAAATAAATGAGGAACGGAATATAACTCACGAGACTTAATTGGGACGACGGGGAAGAATGGAGGGCGAGTACAGAGGCACAGGGAACACGAATTGACGAGAGGTACAATAATCCGACAAAGGCAACAGAGGGACGGTGGTTTAAATACATGAAAACTAATTACAGAAAACACACTACAGCTGGACGGGGACAAGAGGCAGGGGAACCGGATTGGCTAACACGTGAGGAGCGGGGGCACACGGTCAACAGGTGGACGAGATAAAACTAACGATTTTACGTCTGGATCTCTGGCAAGAGCTTAAAAAAACTAAAGTATACAGTACACAACACAGCACCGTCAGAATTCTAATAAAAGTGCGAAAGCGTGAGCACATTACCCCCATACTTTAATCGCTCCACTGGCTTCCCATAAGGTTCTGGATTGAATACAAGATTTCCCCCTTTACACATCAGTGTATCTATGGTAAAGCCCCCACATACCTCAAGGAACTACTCTCCCCACATTCATCAACTCGCTACCTCCGCTCTTCTAACACCAACCACCTTAAACCTGTAAACACAAACATATAAACCATGGGTGACCGGGCTATCTGCTCAGTCACTCCCAAACTGTGGAATGCTCTTCCACCAAATCTAAGAGCACCACAGTGTCGTTTAAAAGAGGTCTTAAAATGCACCTTTTTAGTAAAGCATTTACTTAAGTTACTGTTCTTTTGAAGGTCATGTTTTTATACTACTATTTTTATTGATGCTATGTTTCAGTTGTCTGCTTTGTCTGTAGCACTTTGAGATTTTGATGATTGGAAATTTATTATAAATTATTATTATTATTATTATTATTATTATTATTATTATTATTAGTCTTTCTATTGTATTGTCGCAACACTGCAAAACGGGACAAAAAAATGCAAGAAAAATTTCACATGAGCATTGTGTTCATTTCTTTTCTTTTCTGCAATGACTATGAACCCTTGATGCCATGAACCGCTCTACCTTGACAAAGTATTTGGTTTCTTTTGCAGCTGGATCCAAATCACATGAAAAAACTGTGAAACAAATACCAGGGACCCCAATCCCTAAAATAAATGGTGAGTCATGAGTTACAACACCTTTATCAATCTGGGTTATTCATTTGTCCTCTACGATGAGATGAGATACATTAAATATCTTTTTGGAGCTTTTATCAATGTTAGAATGCTATTTCCTCACCAAAATCAGACGCAAAGTGGCTTCATTGAAACATCTCTGAACAGTCAGAAAACGACACGGTCTTCAGACTTCTCGCTTTGTTAGTATCTCTAAATGCATGGGCGCTCTGTGCCACCCATGCAAAATAAACAAATAACCATTTTCTCTTTGGAGCAGTGCTCTGGTACCACGTCAAGAAACAAGCATGGGGAGGTCACACGGTGAAAGATAGGGTTTAAGAAAGTCAAGCCTCTTACTTCAAGGCTTTAAATATAGCAATCAATATAACTCATTTTCCACAAGAAATAGTTTCATGATGAGACATTGCCAAATTGTAACATGCCTTTTGCTGCTTGTTTGTTGTGAAGGAAAAATATCAATTCGTAAGTAGGCATCTCAGTTTTCCCTCCCCATTGGTGTGGGTGATGTTACTCACTTGAGATTCATATTTGTATGTTATTTATTGATCCATCGAAAAATGAATGAGTGCAGTCCAAATTTACATAGGTTCTATACAACAAAGTGATTTACAATAGGTAGAAAAACTACTAAATTGTTGTCATTTAAATGTGTGGTAAAATTATGTTGTCACTTACTAAACTGTAAATGATTTATTATTATAGTAATATGGCTAATTTGCCTTTACTTTTGTATAATGTAATGCCAAAATTATGATTTTGTCAAGATCCTTGGGGGCTTGTGAAAAACACAAAATGTCACTGCTTTCAGGTAACATAGCACAATCATTTATGAATATATTTTTACTTTCAACCACTGAAAATGCTCAGTGGCATCAGACCTATTCATACACATCAAGTTTAAAAAAAAAAATAACGGCTATCCCTTTTATGGACTATATTAGCACAATTTTGCTAATAGCAAAACTACCGAAGTTGTTTACACAGTAGGCCCCCGGTTTACGAACCCCCTGTCTTACGTATTTTTCATCTTATGATGTGGACCGCAGCGTTTTTTTGTCCCCCTTTTACGCAAAAACCTTTCGTCTTACAAACCATTCAACATGCTGGTCAGTGTGTCCGCACACTGAACAAAAAATACTTAACAAAAATAACTTTTCTCGCATGTCACGGAAATGCCGATATGCTATTGTTTGATTAAGGCTGTCACGGAGATGCTGACATGCTATTGCCCGGCGTCACGTCAATCACAGAAATGCTGATATGCTATTGGCCGAACTCCCTCATCTTGTTTGATGGCACGAGCTGGTCAGTGTGTTGTAAAGACTTTGCAAACTTTTATCTGTTAGACATGGCTTCTAAAATTGCAAGTGGCAGTAAAGAAAGAAGTAAGAGGATGATGACAATAGAAACAAAGCAGGAGATAATAAAAAAATAAATCCGAAGGAGGCGCATGCATAGTTAACCTTACTAGTGAGTATAGCCGTAACCGCTCGACAATCGGTACAATTTTCAATAACAAGGAAACCATTAAAGCAAGCAAGTCTTCTAAGGGCATGACTTTTCTTGCCAGAGGACGGACCTCGGTCAACAACAAAATGGAGAGGCTACTTCTATTATGGATTAAAGAGAAGGAAATCGCCGGTGATATGTTCTCGTTTAAAAATAAGTTCTCGTTTAAAATGGGTTCTTGTTTAAACAAAAAAGTCATTGTTTAAAAAAAGGTCTTGTTTGAAAAAAGTTCTCATTTAAGAAAAAAAAATAATTCTGCGAGTACATATCTGCTCTCCTCCGCCTCCACCCACCACCAGCTCAAGTCACGTCGCCCCAAGGGTAAATGTCATTTTTCCTTTGTATATGTATGTTATTTAATTTAACTGTACCGTAGATTATATTACTAATTTTTAATATGTGTATAAAGTCGTGATGTTTTTACCTAAGGTTTTTGCACGCGTTGCACGCATTCACTAATTAACATAGGTTTGGATTGCCCTTCATACGGCGTTCGAGTTACGAGCCTAGCCGCTGAACGGATTAAGGTCGTAACACGGGGGCCCACTGTATATATAGACAGTGATCCCTCGCTATTTCACGCTTCGGGGGGGAATTGTATTGCAGAGAGACGTGCCATCAATATGCCGTATATATAAATATATATATATATATATATATATATATATATAACCCTATATATATATATATATATAACCCTATATATATATATATATATATATATATATAATCCATATATATATATATATATATATATATATGTGTGTGTGTTGTTTTTTGTTTTGTTTTTTTAAATCTAGATAGCTATAGATGGATCTGATGTCAATGAATATTTTGAGCAGTTGAAAGTAAAAAAAAATATTCATAAGTGCCCTTGTTATGAGGCCTCAAAAGCAGGTACTCTTTTTGTCCAAACATTGTGCTGTGTCGTGTTGAGTGATAAACTGCAGGTATCAAAAACTGGGCATGCATAAACAAAATTATATTCTGTTGCCATGACATATCGACATATCCAATGCTCTAACTATGTCCTATTAAAGGATGCTGTGTGTGTGTGTGTGTGTGTGTGTGTGTGTGTGTGTGTGTGTGTGCGCACAACATCGTTAGTTTCGCTATTAGCAAATCTAATTTATGCTATTATTGTCCATATAAAAGGGATATCAGTTTTTATTATTTTTAAAACGTAATATGTATGAAGAGGTCTGATGCCACTGAGCATTTTGAGTGGTTGTGTGACACTTTGCGCCACCGGAAATAATGGGCGTGTATGGACCCAACAGACACTGAACACAAAGTAACAAATGAGGAGGAAGTTTAATAACAAAAGGATCATGTAACACGTGACCAGGAATAGAGAATAAATAAATTCAATTCCTAACAGGGGCAGAACAGGGAACGAAAAGCGACCATGACAAAAGGAGTCAGTGCGAGTCCAGTAAGCAAAAGGCAAACCACTAGAGGGGCACGACCAACAGGATGGCGACGTCGAAAGTAGTGCCAAAAACAAGTAACAAAGTAAGGCGCTCGAAAAAAGGGCTCAAGGGGAGAAAAAGTAACAACAAAAGGAAGCATGGAAAATACTCACGCGAAACTTGGGAAACTCTGAAAAAACTCGGGAAGTAAGAGACACTGACACAAGTTCAGAGAATAATCCGACGGAGCCACCCTGCTCCGGCTGCGCTAAATAGGGGATGGAATTGAGCACAGGTGCGCAGCCGGTGGTTAGATAGATAGATAGATAGATAGATACTTTATTCATCCCCGTAGGGAAATTCACATTTCCAGCAGTATCCTCAAGTCGAGATATAAAATATGAGAAATAAAATACACAAAGATACCATAAGTCCAGTACAGAAGTATACTTAAGGTGCTTGTTAACAGTGTAAACAGAATAGTGTGAATCGTTGGAGTCTAGTGCAAGTATAATTAAGGTGCTTGTATAAAGTGAATAGTGCAGTGCAGAGTATGAGGTTTAGAGTTTAATGTGAGCTTTTACTGCCCCGGGTGGAGTTGAAGAGCCTCATGGCATGGGGGAGGAATGATCTCCTCAGCCTGTCCGTGGAGCAGGACAGTGACAGCAATCTGTCACTGAAGCAGCTCCTCTGTCTGTGGATGATGCCGTGTAGTGGATGTGTTGGATTGTCCATGATTGATAGCAGCTTGTTTCGCGCTCGTCGCTCAGCCACAGTTGTCAGACTGTCCAGCTCTGTGCCCACAACCGAGCCCGCCTTCCTCACCAGTTTATCCAGACGCGAGGCGTCCTTCTTCTTGGTGCTGCCTCCCCAGCACACTACTGCGTAGAGGAGGGCGCTCGCCACAACAGTCTGGTAGAACATCTGCAGGAGCTTTTTGCAGATGTTGAAGGAAGCCAGCCTTCTGAGGAAGTACAGTCGGCTCTGTCCTTTCCTGCACAGAGCTTCTGTGTTGGTAGTCCAATCCAGTTTATTGTCCAGCTGCACACCCAGGTATTTGTAGGTCTGGACAAACTCTACACATTCTCCTTTGATGGTTACTGGTTCCGGATGGGGTTTAGGCCTCCTGAAGTCCACCACCATCTCCCTGGTCTTGGTGGTGTTCAGGTGCAGATGGTTAGCGTCGCTCCATGAGACAAAGTCCTGGATCAGTTTCCTGTACTCCCCCTCCTGCCCACTCCTGATACATCCCACGATAGCAGTGTCATCTGCAAACTTCTGCACGTGGCAGGACTCAGAGTTGTACTGGAAGTCTGACGTATACAGGTTCCGCCCCTTACTCAGACAGGCCTGTCTTGTAATAAGATATAGCCCCACGAGGGGGAGACGTGACAGGTCATGACAGGTTGAAAGCAAAAATATATTCATAAATGTTTTTGTTATGACACCTCAAGAGCAGTGACATTTTTTGGAAGGAAAAAAAAAACTGTTCTGTTTTTCACAAGCCCCCGAGAGTTTAGGAACAAAATCATAACTACATTACTTTCCGTAATCACTCAGCCCTCGTTCTAATGTGCAGTGATTGAACATAGTTGATTATCAGTTTAAACATTGTCATACGTTCATGCATTTCAACTGCTGTTGTAGTAATATTGTGTTTTGTTACAGTATTTCATAAATAAGGTTTCTTTTGTTCCCCACAAGTTCCTGAGGATGTTTTTGCTCCTGATTTCCTGTGGAAAGGCTCCTATGATTACAAGGGACAGAAGCATCCAATGACAATGACAGTCGAAAGCTTTAATAGGACAACAGGAAGAGTGAATGTAACATTAAATGACAGTAACTTGGAGTTTCTGCTCTCTGGTGAGAAATCTACAAATTATCTGTTTTCTACATCCCCCCTTTCCTCCCATTATTTTTTTACGTTTGCCATTTTGTTGGCATTTGGCCTGGTAGAGGAACAACTCAAGAGAAAATTCCATTTGGGCTTGAGGATGTGGTGATCCATTTTTCCTCTTGGCCTTAGTTTTAAATTAATTGTCTGATGAGATGCTAATATGTAAATTGTGTAACGACAAACATGACGGTTGTATTGCCCTTCTTGCCAATGTTTTTATCTATTTATTTTCACACAGGGGTGTACAAGCACCATGAGGTGAGGTTGAGGCTTCAACTGTACCACATGAGAGTGCTGTCCCACAGTTCCTTGAGTCGGTTTACAGTCCAGACCTGGTCAATGGACGGATTTGTAAGTAAATGGTTAATGGTAAACAGATTTGCACTTCGGTGACGTGCAGTGAGGTTCATGGCTTGGGAGGCACTTTTGTCGTACATCAGATTTACAAACATACATGAGCACTCCCAAGCAGAGCATTCACACATTTCATGCAGCAGTTTGTTTAAAATGTCATATTTGTGTTCTTTAAGCATAGAACATATAGCACACAAAAAGGCACATTTAATGAATTGACTTCCGCATCTATTGACGGTTGCGACTGCTTCAATTAAATCATTCTGTATTTCTTATGACAAGCCAGAAAATTAAGTGGATGTCTTCAAATGGTTAGCTAATGGCCTATCATCTTTCTCAGCAAAACTAAGTACAGTCGGCCCCCAGTTTACAAACACCCTGTTTTACGAACAATTCGACTTACGAGCGTGGACCACGGAGATTTTTTGTCCCCCATTTACGAGCAAACCTTTCGTCTTACGAACAATCCAACATGCCAGCCATTGTGTATGCAAATATATTTTCGCTTAGCTGCGTCAACAAAATCAGCAGTTGACGCTTGTGACAGTAACGTGAACGCTATTGCTCTTACAACGTCACAGTCACTGTCTCAGTCACGGTGTCAGTCACGGAGTCAGTCACGGAGATGCCAATATGCTATTGCTCGATTAAGGTCACCCGGTCTCACTCACGGAGATGCTATTGGCCGGCGTCACGTCAATCACAGAAATGTCGATATGCTATTGGCCGAACGCCTTTATCTAGCTTGATGGCACAGCTGGTCGGGATGGAAGGAAGGAGAGAAAATGAGTGAAAAACGGAAGGAAGGAATGTTGTGAAGACTTTGCAAACTTTTATCTGTTAGACATAGCTTCTAAAATTGCTAGTAGCGGTAAAGGAAGAAGTAAGAGGATGATGACAATAGAAACGAAGCAGGAGATAATAAAAAAAAAAGAGGGAGGCACACGCATAGTTAACCTTGCTCGTGACTATGGACGGAACCGCTCGGCAATCTTCTAAGGGCAAGACTTTCCTTGCCGAGGTACGGACCTCGCTCGACAACAAAATGGAGAGGCTTCTTCTATTATGGATTAAAGAGAAGGAAATTGCTGGTCATATGTTTTAGCATCTCCGTGACTGACACCATGACTGAAACAGTGACTGTGACATTGTAAGAGCAATAGCTCTCCTCGTTTTATTCCAAAGATTACAAAGAAGGTGGTTACAAGTTTCAAAATAATACCATGTCGGGAATTGTTTTTGTCTGTAGTGTGAATGTGTGTATGTGTATATTTGTGTGTTTGTGTGTGTGTGAGTGAGTAGGTTAAGAGGTGTGCAAGCAATGTGTTCTTATATGATAACATATATACTTTTATATATATATATTGTATATATATACAATTCTTCCATCAAAAATGATCATGATTGACTGGTCATACGATCAGACATAGTGCGTTTAATGAAATAATAGGCTACTTTGTGGAAAGTACGGGTGTAGGCTATTGAGCCATATAGACCAGAGCCAATGGAGGGCTTGCACACCACAAGAGGAGAGTAACACAGTGCTCGGAACAGGCGGACAGGCGGGAGTTTGCTTCTCCCCCCTTTAGCCCTCTCCAAGATGTTCACAAAATCTCAAGCTCTAAGTTACGCATCCTATGAACTCTCGCTCTACTTTTTCCAAATAGCTGCCCCAAATGTTAACTAACCTACTAGTGACACAGAGTTCCCAGAATTGGGCTCCACAGTTTGCCTTGACTGGAAAACTGCATGCGCCTAGCTCATCCAAAAGGCCACTTTGCTGATGTCTTTCTGGAAATCCTCCGCTCACCTTGGTTTCTCTCAGCCACCCAGAAAACAACCTGGCAGGAGAACACACACTAAAAGGCATGTTAGATTCACTATATTGTTCTCTACCCCTCCTATTCACAAAATAAAAACCTCACAAAAGGACAATATATTTTTTTTTTAAAACAGTAGTTAATTTCTTGAGCCTTCTGTAGCAGGACTTTCACTCCCTTGAATGTTTCTTTCCTTTTTCCCAATTTGTGTCCATATAACCAAACATCTCTCTTATCACACTTATTTCCAAGTAGGGGTGATCAACAAACATACCTTCCTCTTTTGAAAAAGGCCATTCGAGTGGAAGAGAGCCAAAAACAATGCTCCTCTCCTCACAGGCCTGTTCTAAAGGAAGCTAAGGGCTCTTCTGCCCCCCTCGGGTCCCTGCAATGTCTCACTAATCTGTCCCACTAGCTGTGTACTTTGCAAGCAGCCTACGTTTAGTGTCTAATCTTTTGTTTACATTCTTTTTCCCAATTGTCTTTCAGCAGCTTCTAAAATCCATTATTTAACATTTTCCATTCTTCATAGAATTACAAAACCTACCTGTTATAAAATGTTCTTTTATTTACCAACCCAGTGGATTCTAGCAATGTCAGTTTCACTTGAACATCATATTTCAACTCTTCTCCTCAACACATCCTCACCGGGGTTCCTGTACAATTATCCTTTCATGTACATTTCAGCTTTCATCTCCAGTAGTCCCTACATAAATATAATCCTTTTGTTTTAAATGTTTACACAACAATAAAGTAGGAAAAACCCAACCTACATCTTCAACTGCAGTAAGTTAATGCAAGAATAGCCTCATAAAGGCAGCAACATAAATCACACCTGTTAATTGAATAGAATGCTGACCAAATCATCCCAGCTGTACTTCTTCTTTCCATATTTTTCTCTGGCCGATGCAGCATCTGATTGCCCAATGTCAGTTTTTGCCAATCTTTTGTCCCAACACACAAAATTTACTATTTTGGGGTGTCTGACAATGACAGAGACAGAAAACACAAACACGCACATACATGCACATATATGAACACTTGGACAAGATTCTAAACATGGCTGAGAGCTCTCACATAGGCCTCAACAGACACATACAATGACGTACGACGACATACAATTTTAGTGCACTTCAACACACACACTTTTCTAATTTTGGTATGCATTAATATACTCCATAACTTACGATTTCCGGCTCATAGCTCTGCATGACATTTCGAAGCATTCACAAGCTTCTTTTTCATAGTGAGTTTTAAACTCACATGTATTTTACTAGGCAGCGTCGTTCGCTTTTCGTGTGAAAGAACACTAAAAGCTCAGGCGTGCTACTGCTCTAAGAAATGAGAACTCACATTTCAATTAAATTGCAGAGAGCCCTAAATCACAGGCATATATCTCAATAACTCTACCTCCCGGACTAGAGCCCTGCGCAGGTTTTTGCTCTCTTATCTTTTTTTCTTTTTCTATTTTTTCTCTCATGGAGAGCACACTTTACTTTGTTTCTCTTTCTCCCATTCTTTTCCACTTGTCTATATTGTCGGCCAATTGTACTGGGTTACAGCTGACTTGAGTCTTTTTAGTAAAACACACAAAAGCTTCCCCAAATCTAAGATTTAGAGACATGTTTGTGTGAGTGGGCTCACGACAATCAAACTGTGCGTGACTTCGGAAACCCACAATAGGTTGTTTTGATTCAGAGAAATGTAAGTGGTAATGCTCACCGCCCCAACCGCACCGCGGTGCCAAATCCCCAAAACGGCGAGAGTTCTCACCCCTTACCGTGGCTCAGCACCACTGCGCAACCAGAAAGAGAGCATCAGCAACTCCCCTTCGAACTGCCGACAACGCCAAGTGTTGTGGAGGACCCAAAGACTTTGAGTCACTTACACACACAATCTGGTTGAACAAACGAGAGTGAGAACCCCCTTTTATTGTTGAAGGTTTAGCTTATATAGATTTGGTTACACAACAACATGGGTTGGAACTTTCCATTATCCTGATAAGACATCACCAGACAGTGAAATTGAACCATATTAGGTCAACCCTCCGCCAGTTGCTTACCTTTATGTACTCATGGCGGTCAGCCCAACAGGTCAGCACTTCGGGGCGTCCATAGTTCAAGATCACTACCCGTCAATTGTAATACATGTTGATTGTAGGGCAGAATTACAATTACAAATACAGTTACACAAGTCATTATATCTCTCAGCTAATTTGTGAAAATGTAGTTCATATCGTAATTGTATTTGAACTTTGAATGGCTACATAAATAGAGACAGGAGGCCAGGCCATCGTGTGCGCGTAAGGCCTCCGGATGAGGGCACAACAGCGCTATTGTTGCACAACAGCATCTGTCGCGCTGTGTATTTTGGTAGTCTCTTCTCCGTAATTCATTGTGACAATTGAAAATTAAAATATAATCCAAAATATTCAAATATAGTATAAAATCGGCAAAGTAAAATTGATAATTATTTTTAAAAAGTCACTAGTATGAATAAACCATATATTTATTTTTCCTTTATATTGTTTTTCTCTCAATGATGGGAGAGGAGGCCTCACCTCCTTTACCTCGTATGACTGCATATTACTGTTGCACTTATATAGTTAGTGATTTTCTACCTTGCACTTATATAGTTAGGGATTTTCTACCTTTGGTTCTCAAAGTGCTTTACTCTGACTACTCATTTGCTTACTGATGACATAAAGCATCAGGAACAACTGTAGGGTCAACTGTGATGGACACTCATCTCAGTTGGTATACAACCACTCTACCACTGAGTCAAGACTCCCCAAGAGATCAGACACTAACCCACAGTATTTTTATTAGTGTGTGCAGTCTATGAAAATGCAGGAGTCAAATTCTGTGTTATTTAGAAAGACAATGTGTGGTTGCCACAATATTACAGTCTTCATCATGTTCTCTTTTTTGGACAATGTGTTTAGATTTACACAGTTGTCATTTTTCTACCTCCCCTATTTTATTCTTACAGCATCACAAGAACATATGCATCTGCAGAAACAATGACCACATTGAAATGAATCATTTTGTTAGGTTCACTGAGCTAATACTCACCAAACCCAATAACTAAAACAAGAAAGAGAGAAGGCACGTATCTGCTCATGCATGAGGAGAACGAGACAGGATCACAAAGGCTGCAGTACTGCCACGCTCGGAGGCGCTTCCCCGTTCCCCCTAGTTTTATTATCTTAGAGATTCCCTAGGTTACATGAAAGTTCAGGCCCTAAAGGGTAGAAATGCATGGGGGAGCAATATGTGCAGCCGGAACCCAGAATCTTGTAATACACATTTGTGAAAGCTGAGTGCGCACCTGTGTGTGAGTGGCACAATGCAGTATGCAGCAACATGTTCCAGTACGCCGAACGCTCAGGTCCACAACACTTCCTCAACCAACTTCTTCTTTCCTGGGGAGCCTTCAGGTGACCCTGGATGCTGTTTGACAGGGCCCTGAAAAGACTTCAACAACCGTTATCACTAACATGACCCGGAACGCACCTGACATGTGTGGGACATGTTGCTACCCTAATATCTAATAAAAAGGTGTCAAATGTATAATCACTATGTGAATCAACAACAATAATAAATCATCTCAACAATTAAGAACATCTGATCAATATAATTGCTAACACATGATTGATTGGTACACGTGCTTTACTCAACTGAGTACTACTGATTGCTGTATTAATGACTTCATTTAACATGTCATAATTGATTGGCACACCATTGATTAATTACTGATTTATTACGCAATAAAAATGAAAGGTTTATCAAATTTCCCCAACACATTTCATCACGTTTCATTTTGTTTGCAGATATTTTACACTGTCTGCCTTTTTTTGTCTTTCCCCACTGATTATTGGTTTAACAAGTTCAGTCTATCTTCACAAAAGGCAGACGCGTAATTGCCGGTAGATCCAGTACACAGCACGGAAGCCCATGACTGCATAGGGGCCCATGGAGAAGTTAAAAAAGAAACAAAACAAAAAAAAAACTTCCGAACGTCCTCGAGATCTGGAGTTTGACACCTATGGGTTAGAGGTACTAGTTTTAAGCTCACCCATTTCCCAAACACAAAAAAGAAGGAAGCAGATTTTATTTTTGAGAAATACTACATAACCACTTCAACGACAGGTATAGGACTTCTGTGGTTGTGTTATTCATCCAATAAAAAATGGCACCCACCACGGCACACGTCTCTATTTCACTAGAGAAGCACTTAGTAACATCGGTAAAGTTCATCAAGAACTTCCATCTATAAGTCTCTTCGTTGGTCTGAGGATGATATCCCGATGACACCATCCTGGCTACCAAAATCGATGGCTGGTCTGTTACACAGTTTGGGTAATGCCAGTATGACGCGCGAGCTTCGAGCCATGGGCCCATTGCCACACTGACGACCAGAGCCTGGGCACCACCAGCAGCTTTCCCTTGGGGCAGTCAGCGTGGTCAGACCCCTGCCTAGCCGCCTCAGCCATATATTCCCCTAGATGCCAAATAAGGACTCTCTCCACGCAATCATCAGAACAGCATCTCAATGTGGCCTTCATGGGCTCCGTCCTCAAAAACTTGGGAAAGAGCATTGAGTTTGCTATACTTGGTCTGAAGGTGATGTGATAGTTGAATCGGGTGAGAAAGATGGACCACCTGGCTTGTTTAGGGTTGACATGGTGTGCAGTGCATAGGCTAGGATCTTATGATCGAAGAAAATGGTAAAAGGATGCTTGGTGGCCTCCAACTTGTGCATTCACTCCTCCAGCACCTGGACGACTGGACACACGACCCGGACATTCATGCCGCCGCTCTCGTTGACAGTTGTCCAACCGGATAGTTATGCTTATCAAGTCCTCCAAATACATCAAATTTACGCATATTGGGGTCTCTCTGTACCTTCTTGGCAGCCAGAATGTGGAAATGGATGGAAAACTGCTGCCGACCCACTTCCCTGCGTAATCTCCAAAAATTGGTCGCCTGTCTATGGACCTCGCAAAGGATGGTTGAACATGAGAAAGATGGAGAGACAGTTACGAATGTTGGTGATTCGATGCACTCTCCTCCATTGCCCAAGATGCCACTTTGTCCGTGAGAAGAATCATGATGAATGCGATCTTGGCTCGGCCGTTGCGGTAAGTGGCTGTTGATCAAACACCAATGAGCACTGGTGAATCAATCACCTGCATGTGCCTAATTCTCCTCTGTAACGCTGGCCATGCGGAATGATAGGTTCATGGGCAGCTGGTAAATCAAATGTTGGTCATGACATAGTTCCAGTTAGACATCCAAGATTCGACTGCCTCTTTAACCCACCCCTTCATTATCCAACTATGAGGTTAAGTCCTCTACTTTAACGATCAATGCAGTTACGGCACTCATGAGCTCCTTAAGGGATTGCTCGTGCTGGCCCACCACCACCACTCATCAAAGCCAATTGAAAACGCTCAGGGTGGAGACTTCTGGGAGGTCAACAATGGAGTAGGGCTGCCGCAAACTGCTCAATTTCTTTCCATCTATACCCCACAGCCGAAGACTACACTTCTTATAATTGAAAATTTATCAACTTTACAGACTAGTTGTTCGTTGAACAATGTCGAAATCGACCAAGACTAGGAGAAGAGATCAGCCGACGGAAAACTTGGCTGGCGCTAGCTCGTCTGCCGATGCTAGCGGAGCATTGGTAACGGACGCAGGTTGCAGAATTGCTTGAGAAGTTTTGGGGACAACTCACAGCTGATTTTAAATCATCATTCGCAATACTGGAACACAAATTGGATGCAATACACACACAACGTATTACTAATCTCTAGTCAAACGCGAACGAAGTTAGCCAACACTTACATCGGAGTTGGCTGAGGAGAACAGGTTGTTAAAGTCGAAAAATTCCGATCTCGAAGGGAGAAGTAGGCCTACCGGAATCCAGTGAGGGACCGCAGCCTTTATCCCCCAGCTCCTCACGGAAGTTTTTGGTCGTCGGGTGTTGCCCTTACCCGCCCGAGCTGGATAGGGCGCATCATGTCCCTATGCTGAAACCGGGGCCGGGTGGGTGACCACGATATTTCGATAATGGCCGTGGCCTATACTTCAATTTTTATTCCAAAGCTTTATTGGACCAGTTAAAGCTGCTGTAATTTGACCCAGATGATCTGAACTTCTCACAATTTCACACATTGGATGAAAATATTCTCCTGAACATATCGACGAAAATATATTCCAGTTTAAAGCTAGCGCCACCTAGTGGCTGCAAAAAATGTCATTAGTCGAAAGATTACAGTCAATCCTGTTTGGTTTGACCTACAGCTATGAAACTTTGTAGGCAAATGAAGGACTGTAAGACCTACAAAAAAGGCAATAGAAATGATGTGCTAGGATGTACAGAAAAATTGTTATGAATTTTTTTAATGTGCAGTTCTGTCCCATTCTGAGACATTAGCTGGTCTCAAACTAGTGCCCTTTTCTCTTAAACGATTCACCCCATTACCTTTAACTTTGGCATGAATCATTATCCAACTGAGGGGCACACATAGTCCAAATATTGTGAAGATCTCTTGACATAAAAGATGGGGCGGAGCTTCAAATTATGTTTAATATTTCCTTCGCCAAGAGTGACAAAAATCTTAATAACTCAGCTATGACAGCTTCAAACCATCTGAAACTTTCCTGGGACTTTAAAAGTCATGCAATTATACAGCTATGTGATACACTTTCAAATCATTTACAGCGCCACCCAGTGGTGGACAAAAATCTCATTTTTTATACCTTTATGTACTATGAAATGCCTGTTTGACTAAATGAACTCAAAAATGGTCAGAAAAGCTATGACACATTGGAACAATAATTTTCTCAACTTTTATGACTTTTCATTAAAGGGCGTGGCCTCTATGCCAACTCAAAATCCGATGTCTCGTGAAAACGGTAAAAGTTGCTGTAATTGGACCTAGATGATCTGATATTTTTAAAACTTCGTATATGGAATGGGAGTCCAATGTGAAACACACCTACAAGCCTATTTTTTATCATAGTACGAGCGCCACCTAGTGGCAGCAAAAAATATAGCAAATCCTTCATGTTTTTATGTACTCTGCTGAGCCCCTTGAAGTGATATCCCTTAAATGTTTTCTGAAAAGCCAGTGGCCATGCCTTATCCCCCCCACAAATCAGTACAATGTTTCGACAGTGGGTGTGGCCTATATGGCATTGAAAGACACAAAATTGGAACAATAAAAGCTGCAGTAACTCCACACACATTGTCCCACCTTGTCTAAATTTTACATATTTGGTAATAGTCCTGCACTGAAGTGATCTACAACAAATTTTTCATCATTCATAGTCCTTGTTCATACCCCGACCTGTTCATACCCCAACGTGCACAGGTCTGCGAGGGCCCTTTATAGCTGCTTGCAGCTCTAGTTAGGGCCCGAGCAGCTACCGCTGCGAGAGCCCTGTTGTTTTTCTCCAGATTATTAGGGCCCGAGCAGCTACCGCTGCGAGAGCCCTCTTGTTTTTCTCCAGATTATTATTATTAGGGCCCGAGCAGCTACCGCTGCGAGAGCCCTCTTGTTTTTCTCCGGATTATTATTAGGGCCCGAGCAGCTACCGCTGCGAGAGCCCTCTTGTTTTTCTCCAGATTATTATTATTATTATTATTATTATTATTATTATTAGGGCCCGAGCAGCTACCGCTGCGAGAGCCCTCTTGTTTTTCTCCGGATTATTATTATTATTATTATTATTAGGGCCCGAGCAGCTACCGCTGCGAGAGCCCTCTTGTTTTTCTCCAGATTATTATTATTATTATTATTATTATTATTATTATTTACTGTGCAGCGCTTTTCCATTTTTGAGGGCCTAAACATGCACGAAAAGTCACCAAAATTTGCACATTTGTCGGGCCCGGTGAAAAATTGGATATTTTTGTGTTTCCCAAAACAATGCAAAAAAAATGGCTCTGCAGCGCCACCTAAGGTCGAAAAAGTGCACCTGGTCCCGGCCCGTTTGACCTAGAGCTATGAAAATTTTTAGGCATATGTAGGACCTAGAGACCTACAAAAAAGTCAGCGTGAGCCATGTGCTCAGATGTACAGAAAAAGAGTTATGAATTTTTGAATGTGCATTTTTGGCCCATTTTTGCACGTTTGCAGGTCCCAAACTGCTCCTTGTTTCTCCCAAACGCTTTACTCAATCGCCTTCAAATTTGCTGTGGTCCATATTCACACATAGGGGCACAATTGGGCAAAATTTGGTGCAGATCCGCTGACATATATGATAGGGGCGTGGCTTCAAATTATGTGTTCAATTTTTCCTTCGCCAAGAGTGACAAAAACCTTAATAACTTTGATGTACTAGCTTAAAAAAATCTAAAACTTCATAGACACATGGAAACTTATGTCTTTAACACCTTTAAAAAAAGTTTTTTTAAATACCTACTAGCGCCGCCTAGTGGTTGATTAAAATGTCATTTTTTACACTCTCATGTATTGTGCTCAGTCTGTTTGAGTAAAACAAATGAAAATTGGTCAAAATATCATTAAGACATAGAATATTAAGGTTTTAAAATTTTACGACTTTTCGATAATGGGCGTAGTCTGCACGCCACCTCAAAGTCAGATGACTCGCCAAAACGAAAAAAGTGGCTGTAATTGGCCCCAAAATGGCCTTATGAGTGGAAAATAGCCTCTCACTCCCGGCCCGTTTGACCTAGAGCTCCAAAAATTTGTAGCCTTATGTAGGACCTCGAGCCCTACAAAAAAGTCAGCGCGAGCCCTATGCTCAGATGTACAGAAAGAGAGTTATGAATTTTTGAATGTGCACTTTTGGTCCGTTTTTGCTCATTTGCAGGTCCCGAACTGCTCCTTTTTTCTCCCAAACGCTTGACCCGATCGACTTCAAATTTGCTGTGATGTTTTATCTGACTGTCAGGCACAATTGTTCAAATTTTTGTGATGATCCGCCATCAAATATGTTGGGGGCGGGGCTTTATATTATGCCTTTGATGATTACTTTGCCACATGTGAAACAAACCTTTATTACTCAGCTTTACAAGCTTAGAAAAATCTGAAACTTCACAGACACATGGAGACTCAAGCCCTTAACACAAGTGTTTAAAAAAATATTCAATTGCTTATAAGGCCATCTAGTGGCAAACAAAAATGTCAGTCTGATGTCTCGCCAAAACGAACAAAGTTGCTGTGTTTGGTCCCAGATGGTCTTATCTTTTCTAAACTTCATATATTTGATGGGTTTCCAATGCGGAATACACCTAACAACGTATTTTTTGTTATAGTGCGAGCGCCACCTAGTGGCAGCCAAAAATAGAGCATTTTTTAAACGTTTTTATGTGTTTAGCTGAGCCCTTTGATGTAATATCGCTGAAATTAGGTCTGAAAAGCCTCTAGACAGCCCTGCTGACCTCCACCAAATTTTACGAAGTTTCGATAATGGGCGTGGCCTCTACGACCATTTTCATTCCGAAGCTTTATCTGTCCAGTAAAAGTTGCTCTAATTTGACCCAGATGATCTGATCTTCTCACAATTTCACACATTGGATGAAAATATTCTCCTGAACATATCGACAAAAATATATTCCAGTTTAAAGCTAGCGCCACCTAGTGGCTGCAAAAAATGTCATTAGTCGAAAGATTACAGTCAATCCTGTTTGGTTTGACCTACAGCTATGAAACTTTGTAGGCAAATGAAGGACTGCAAGACCTACAAAAAAGTCAATAAAAGTGATGTGCTAGGATGTACAGAAAAATTGTTAAGAATTTTTTTAATGTGCAGTTTTGTCCCATTCTTAGACATTAGCTGGTCTCAAACTAGTGCCTTTTTCTCTTAAACGATTCACCCCATTACCTTCAACTTTGGCATGAATCATTATCCAACTGAGGGGCACACATAGTCCAAATATCGTGAAGATCTCTTGACAGAAAAGATGGGGGCGGAGCTTCAAATTATGTTTGATACTTCCTTCGCCAAGAGTGACAAAAATGTTAATAACTCAGCTATGACAGCTTCAAACCATCTGAAACTTTCCTGGGACTTTAAAAGTCATGCAATAATACAGCTATGTGATAAACTTTCAAATCATTTACAGCGCCACCCAGTGGCGGACAAAAATCTCATTTTTTATACTTTTATGTACTGTGAAATGCCTGTTTGACTAAATGAACTAAAAAATGGTCAGAAAAGCTATGACACATTGGAACATTAAGGTTCTCAACTTTTATGACTTTTCATTAAAGGGCGTGGCCTCTATGCAAACTCAAAGTCTAATGTCTCCCCAAAACGGTGAAAGTTGCTGTAATTGGACCTAGATGATCTGATGTTTGCAAAACTTCATATATGGGATGGGAGTCCAATGTGAAACACACCTACAAGCCTATTTTTTATCATAGTACGAGCGCCACCTAGTGGCAGCAAAAAAAATAGCAAATCCTTAATTTTTTATGTACTCTGCTGAGCCCCTTAAAGTGATATCCTTAAAATGTTTTCTGAAAAGCCAGTGGCCATGCCTTATGCCCCCCACATATGAGTACAATGTTTCGACAGTGGGTGTGGCCTATATGGCATTGAAAGTCACAAAATTGGAACAATAAAAGCTGCAGTAACTCCACACACATTTTCCCACCTTGTCTAAATTTTACATATTTGGTAAGAGTCCTGCACTGAAGTCATCTACAACTACTTTTTCATCGTTCATAGTCCTTGTTCATACCCCGACCTGTTCATACCCAACGTGCACAGGACTGCGAGGGCCCTTTATAGCTGCTTGCAGCTCTAGTTCTTATTATTATTATTATTTACTGTGCAGCGCTTTTCCATTTTTGAGGGCCTAAACATGCACGAAAAGTCACCAAAATTTGCACATTTGTCGGACCTGGTGAAAAATTGGATATTTTTGTGTTTCCCAAAACAATGCAAAAAAAATGGCTCTGCAGCGCCACCTAAGGTCGAAAAAGTGCACCTAGTCCCGGCCCGTTTGACCTAGAGCTACGAAAATTTTTAGGCATATGTAGGACCTAGAGACCTACAAAAAAGTCAGCGCGAGCCATGTGCTCAGATGTACAGAAAAAGAGTTATGAATTTTTGAATGTGCATTTTTGGCCCATTTTTGCACGTTTGCAGGTCCCAAACTGCTCCTTGTTTCTCCCAAACGCTTTACTCAATCGCCTTCAAATTTGCTGTGGTCTATATTCACACATAGGGGCACAATTGGGCAAAATTTGGTGCAGATCCGCTGACATATATGATAGGGGCGTGGCTTCAAATTATGTGTTCAATTTTTCCTTCGCCAAGAGGGACAAAAACCTTAATAACTTTGATGTACTAGCTTAAAAAAATCTAAAACTTCATAGACACATGGAAACTTATGTCTTTAACACCTTTAAAAAAAGTGTTTTTAAATACCTACTAGCGCCGCCTAGTGGTTGATTAAAATGTCATTTTTTACACTCTCATGTATTGTGCTCAGTCTGTTTGAGTAAAACAAATGAAAATTGGTCAGAATATCATTAAGACATGGAATATTAAGGTTTTAAAATTTTACGACTTTTCGATAATGGGCGTAGTCTGCACGCCACCTCAAAGTCAGATGACTCGCCAAAACGAAAAAAGTGGCTGTAATTGGCCCCAAAATGGCCTTATGAGTGGAAAATAGCCTCTCACTCCCGGCCCGTTTGACCTAGAGCTCCAAAAATTTGTAGCCTTATGTAGGACCTCGAGCCCTACAAAAAAGTCAGCGCGAGCCATATGCTCAGATGTACAGAAAGAGAGTTATGAATTTTTGAATGTGCACCTTTAGCCCGTTTTTGCTCATTTGCAGGTCCCGAACTGCTCCTTTTTTCTCCCAAACGCTTGACCCGATCGACTTCAAATTTGCTGTGATGTTTTATCTGACTGTGAGGCACAATTTTTCAAATTTTTGTGATGATCCGCCATCAAATATGTTGGGGGCGGGGCTTTATATTATGCCTTTGATGATTACTTTGCCACATGTGAAACAAACCTTTATAACTCAGCTTTACAAGCTTAGAAAAATCTGAAACTTCACAGACACATGGAGACTCAAGCCCTTAACACAAGTGTTTAAAAAAATCTTCAATTGCTTATAAGGCCATCTAGTGGCAAACAAAAATGTCAGTCTGATGTCTCGCCAAAACGAACAAAGTTGCTGTGTTTGGTCCCAGATGGTCTTATCTTTTCTAAACTTCATATATTTGATGGGTTTCCAATGCGGAATACACCTAACAACGTATTTTTTGTTATAGTGCGAGCGCCACCTAGTGGCAGCCAAAAATAGAGCATTTTTTTAAACGTTTTTATGTGTTTAGCTGAGCCCTTTGATGTAATATCGCTGAAATTAGGTCTGAAAAGCCTCTAGACAGCCCTGCTGACCTCCACCAAATTTTACGAAGTTTCGATAATGGGCGTGGCCTCTACGACCATTTTCATTCCGAAGCTTTATCTGTCCAGTAAAAGTTGCTGTAATTTGACCCAGATGATCTGATCTTCTCACAATTTCACACATTGGATAAAAATATTCTCCTGAACATATCGACAAAAATATATTCCAGTTTAAAGCTAGCGCCACCTAGTGGCTGCAAAAAATGTCATTGGTCGAAAGATTACAGTCAATCCTGTTTGGTTTGACCTACAGCTATGAAACTTTGTAGGCAAATGAAGGACTGCAGGACCTACAAAAAAGTCAATAAAAGTGATGTGCTAGGATGTACAGAAAAATTGTTAAGAATTTTTTTAATGTGCAGTTTTGTCCCATTCTTAGACATTAGCTGGTCTCAAACTAGTGCCTTTTTCTCTTAAACGATTCACCCCATTACCTTCAACTTTGGCATGAATCATTATCCAACTGAGGGGCACACATAGTCCAAATATCGTGAAGATCTCTTGACAGAAAAGATGGGGGCGGAGCTTCAAATTATGTTTGATACTTCCTTCGCCAAGAGTGACAAAAATGTTAATAACTCAGCTATGACAGCTTCAAACCATCTGAAACTTTCCTGGGACTTTAAAAGTCATGCAATAATACAGCTATGTGATAAACTTTCAAATCATTTACAGCGCCACCCAGTGGCGGACAAAAATCTCATTTTTTATACTTTTATGTACTGTGAAATGCCTGTTTGACTAAACGAACTCAAAAATGGTCAGAAAAGCTATGACACATTGGAACATTAAGGTTCTCAACTTTTATGACTTTTCAATAAAGGGCGTGGCCTCTATGCCAACTCAAAATCAAATGTCTCGCGAAAACGGTAAAAGTTGCTGTAATTGGACCTAGACGATCTGGTATTTTTAAAACTTCATATATTGGATGGGAGTCCAATGTGAAACACACCTAGGAGCCTATTTTTTATCATATTACGAGCGCCACCTAATGGCAGCAAAAAAAAAAGCAAATCCTTAACGTTTTTATGTACTCTGCTGAGCCCCTTGAAGTGATATCCCTTAAATGTTTTCTGAAAACCCAGTGGCCATGCCTTATGCCCTCCACAAATCAGTACGATGTTTCGACAGTGGCTGTGGCCTATATGGCATTGAAAGTCACAAAATTGGAACAATAAAAGCTGCAGTAACTCCACCCACATTGTCCCACCTTGTCTAAATTTTACATATTTGGTAATAGTCCTGCACTGAAGGGATCTACAACTAATTTTTCATCATTCATAGTCCTTGTTCATAGCCCGACCTGTTCATACCCCAACATGCACAGGTCTGCGAGGGCCCTTTATAGCTGCTTGCAGCTCTAGTTATTATTATTATTATTTACTGTGCAGCGCTTTTCCATTTTTGAGGGCCTAAACATGCACGAAAAGTCACCAAAATTTGCACATTTGTCGGGCCCGGTGAAAAATTGGATATTTTTGTGTTTCCCAAAACAATGCAAAAAAAATGGCTCTGCAGCGCCACCTAAGGTTGAAAAAGTGCACCTGGTCCCGGCCCGTTTGACCTAGAGCTACGAAAATTTTTAGGCATATGTAGGACCTAGAGACCTACAAAAAAGTCAGCGCGAGCCATGTGCTCAGATGTACAGAAAAAGAGTTATGAATTTTTGAATGTGCATTTTTGGCCCATTTTTGCACGTTTGCAGGTCCCAAACTGCTCCTTGTTTCTCCTAAACGCTTTACTCAATCGCCTTCAAATTTGCTGTGGTCCATATTCACACATAGGGGCACAAGTGGGCAAAATTTGGTGCAGATCCGCTGACATATATGATAGGGGCGTGGCTTCAAATTATGTGTTCAATTTTTCCTTCGCCAAGAGGGACAAAAACCTTAATAACTTTGATGTACTATCTTAAAAAAATCTAAAACTTCATAGACACATGGAAACTTATGTCTTTAACACCTTTAAAAAAAGTTTTTTTAAATACCTACTAGCGCCGGCTAGTGGTTGATTAAAATGTCATTTTTTACACTCTCATGTATTGTGCTCAGTCTGTTTGAGTAAAACAAATGAAAATTGGTCAGAGTATCAATAAGACATGGAAAATTAAGGTTTTAAAATTTTACGACTTTTCGATAATGGGCAGAGTCTGCACGCCACCTCAAAGTCAGATGACTCGCCAAAACGAAAAAAGTGGCTGTAATTGGCCCCAAAATGGCCTTATGAGTGGAAAATAGCCTCTCACTCCCGGCCTGTTTGACCTAGAGCTCCAAAAATTTGTAGCCTTATGTAGGACCTCGAGCCCTACAAAAAAGTCAGCGCGAGCCATATGCTCAGATGTACAGAAAGAGAGTTATGAATTTTTGAATGTGCACTTTTGGCCCATTTTTGCTCATTTGCAGGTCCCGAACTGCTCCTTTTTTCTCCCAAATGCTTGACCCGATCGACTTCAAATTTGCTGTGATGTTTTATCTGACTGTGAGGCACAATTGTTCAAATTTTTGTGATGATCCGCCATCAAATATGTTGGGGGCGGGGCTTTATATTATGCCTTTGATGATTACTTTGCCACATGTGAAACAAACCTTTATAACTCAGCTTTACAAGCTTAGAAAAATCTGAAACTTCACAGACACATGGAGACTCAAGCCCTTAACACAAGTGTTTAAAAAAATCTTCAATTGCTTATAAGGCCACCTAGTGGCAAACAAAAATGTCAGTCTGATGTCTCGCGAAAACGAACAAAGTTGCTGTATTTGGACCCAGATGGTCTTATCTTTTCTAAACTTCATATATTTAATGGGTTTCCAATGCGGAATACACCTATTATCGTATTTTTTGTTATAGTGCGAGCGCCACCTAGTGGCAGCCAAAAATATAGCATTTTTTAAACGTTTGTATGTGTTTAGCTGAGCCCTTTGAAGTAATATCGATGAAATTAAGTCTGAAAAGCCTCTAGACAGCCCTGCTGGCCTCCACCAATTTTTACGAAGTTTCGATAATGGGCGTGGCCTCTACGACCATTTTCATTCCGAAGCCTTATCTGTCCAGTAAAAGTTGCTGTAATTTGACCCAGATGATCTGATCTTCTCACAATTTCACACATTGGATGAAAATATTCTCCTGAACATATCGACAAAAATATATTCCAGTTTAAAGCTAGCGCCACCTAGTGGCTGCAAAAAATGTCATTAGTCGAAAGATTGGAGTCATTCCTGTTTGTTTTGACCTACAGCTTTAAAAGTTTTTAGGCATATGTAGGATCGTAAGACCTACAAAAAAGTCAATAGGAGTGATGTGCTAGGATGTACAGAATAATTTTTATGATTTTTTTTTCTGTGCAATTTTGCCCCATTCTTAGACATTAGCCGGTGTAAATCTAGTGCCTTTTTCTCTTAAACGGTTCACCCGATTAACTTCTACGTTGGCATGGACTATTACCAGATATAGCGGCACAAATCTGCCAAAAATTGTGAAGATCCCATGACTTGTAAGATGTGGGCGGATCTTCAAATTGTTTTGAATATTTCCTTCGCCAAGAAGAACATGAACCTTATTAACTCAGCTGTTTCAGCTTTAAATCATGTGAAACTCTTGCAGAGAGTTTAAAAGTCATGCCCTAATACAGCTATGTTATAAACTTCCAAATCATTTACAGCACCACCTAGTGGCGGAAAAAAATATTTTTTAAACGTTTTTAGGTGTTTAGCTGAGCCCTTTAAAGTAATATCGCTGAAATTAAGTCTGACAAGCCTTTAGATAGCCCTGCTGACCTCCACCAAATTTGACGTAGTTTCGATAATGGCCGTTGCCTCTACGTCCATTTTCATTCTGAAGTTTTATCGGACCAGTAAAAGGTGCTGTAGTTTGACCCAGATGATCTGATTTTCTCAAAATTTCACACATTGGATAAAAATCAATTCTTGAAGGCAACGACAAACTTACATTCCAGTTTAAAGCTAGCGCCACCTAGTGGCCGCAAAAAATGTCATTAGTCGAAAGATTACAGTCAATCCTTTTTGGTTTGACCGACAGCTATGAAACTTTTTAGGCATATGTAGGATTATAAGACCTGCAAAACAGTCAATAGGAGTGATGTGCTAGAATGTACAGAAAAATTATGAATTTTTTTAATGTGCAATTTTGCCCCATTCTTAGACATTAGCTGGTCTAAAACTAGAGCCTTTTTCTCTTAAACGGTTCACCCGATTAACTTTTACGTTGGTATGGACTATTAGCAGATATAGCGGCACAAATAAGCCAAAAGTTGTGAAGATCCCATGATTTGTAAGATGTGGGCAGAGCTTCAAATTATTTTGAATATTTCCTTCGCCAAGAGTGACAAAAACCTTAATAACTCAACTTTTTCAGCTTCAAACCATGTGAAACCCTCCAGGGACTTTAAAAGTCATGCAATAATACAGCAATGTGATAAACTTCCAAATCATTTACAGCGCCACCTAGTGGCGGACAAAAATCTCATTTTTTGTGTACTGTGCAATGCCTGTTTGACTAAATGAACTGAAAAATGGTCAGAAAAGCTATGACACAGTGGAAAATGAAGGTTCTCAACTTTTATGACTTTTCCATAGAGGGCGTGGCCTCTATGCCAACTCAAAGTCCGATGTCTCGCCAAAAGGGTAAAAGTTGTTGTAATTGGACCTAGATGATCTGATATTTGCTAAACTTCGTATATGGAATGAAAGTCCAATGTGAAACACACCTACAAGCCTATTTTTTTTCATAGTACGTGCGCCGTCTAGCGTCAGCAAAAAATATAGCAATTCCTTAACGTTTTTATGTACTCTGCTGAGCCTCTTGAAGTGATATTCCTTAAATAATATCTGAAAAGCCATTGGCCACACCTAATGCCCTCCTTAAATATTATCTGAAAAGCCATTGGCCACACCTAATGCCCTCCACCAAATAGTAAGATGTTTCAATAATGGGCGTGGCCTATACGACAGTGTAAGTCACACAAATGTAACAATAAAAGCTGCAGTAACTCAATCCACATTATCCCACCTCTAAATTTTACAATTTTGATAAGAGTCCTGCATTGAAGTCATCTAAAACTTAATTTTTCATCTTTCATAGTCCTTGTTCATACCCCGAACTGTTCATACCCCAACTTGCACAGGTCTACGAGGGCCCTTTATAGCTGCTTGCAGCTCTAGTTATTATTATTATTTACTGTGCAGAACGTTTCCATTTTTGAGGGCCTAAACATGCGCGAAAAGTCACCAAAATTTGCACAGTTGTCGGGCCTGGTGAAAAATTTGATATTTTAGTGTTTCCTAAAACAATGCAAAAAAAAATGGCTCTGCAGCGCCACCTTAGGTCGAAAAAGTGCAGCTGGTCCTGTCCGGTTTGACCTAGAGCTACGAGCTACGAAAGTCTTTAGGCATATGTAGGTCCTAGAGACCTACAAAAAAATCACGCGAGCCATGTGCTCAGATGTACAGAAAAAGAGTTTGGATTTTCTGAATGTGCATTTTTGGCCCATTTTTGCACGTTTGCAGGTCCCAAACTGCTCCTTGTTTCTCCGAAACGCTTTACTCAATTGCCTTCAAATTTTCTGTGGTCTATATTCAGACATACGGGCACAACTGGGCAAAATCTGGTGCATATACGCAGACATATATGATAGGGGCGTGGCTTCAAATTATGTGTTCAATTTTTTTCTTCGCCAAGAGGGACAAAAACCTTAATAACTCTGATGTACAAGCTTTAACAAATCTAACACTATATAGACACATGAAAACCAAATTTTACGAAGTTTCGATAATGGGCGTGGACTCTACGTCCATTTTCATTCTAAAGTTTTATCGGACTAGTAAAAGCTGCTGTAATTTCACCCAGATGATATGATCTTCTCACAATTTCACACATTGGATGATAATATTCTCCTGAAGACATCGACAAACATATATTCCCGTTTGAAGCTGGCGCCACCTAGTAGTCGAAAGATTACAGTCAATCCTGTTTGGTTGGACCTACAGCTATGAAACTTTTTAGGCATATGTGGGACTGTAAGACCAAAAAAAAAGTCATTAGGAGTGATGTGCTATGGCCACAACTCTGATTGATTTTTATGAACTTAAGCCGCAGCTTGTGTATGTGACAATGCTCACAAAAATTAAAGGAACACTTTTTTTGGGGGGGGGCCTGGCATGAATTGAATTAAACCTGTCTGCTGAGGGCCTGGTTAATCAATTTCAGCTGTATTAGTGTTCATGGATTTAACAACAGGTGCAGTTCAGTGGCAACACTTAGAAATCCCTCAAAACAGGACTGGTCTTCATGTGGAGGTCATTTCAAGTTTGTCCTCTTTATCTTTTTTAGCTGGTTTTCCACGCATGCTGATTTTGGCTTGCATAATTATCTCTACTGGCAGTATGAGGCAATTCCTCAACCCTACAGAGGTTTCACAGGTTGTCCAACTTCTCCAGGATGACATATCCACACATGCTGCAGCAATGTTTAATGTGGCACACAGGATGTCCACACAGAATCTCCAGAACATGGATGAGATTTCAGGAGACTGGTGGTTATTCTCTGAGAGCTGGACAGGGCCGTAGAAGGTCCTCAACCCCTCAGCAGGACCGATACCTGCTCCTTTGTTCAAGGCGGACCAGGCTGAGCACTGCTCGTGCCCAACAGAATAAACTCCAGAGGGCCACTGGTGTGAATGTCTCTACCCAAACAATCAGGGCCAGACATCATGAAGGTGGCCTGAGGGCACGACGTCCTTTAGTGGGCTCTGTGCTCACTACCTAGCACCGTGGAACTGGATTGGCATTTGAATCATAACACCAGAATTGGCAAGTCCGCCACTGGCGCCCTGTACTTTTCACAGACGAGAGCAGGTTCACCCTGAGAACCTGTGATAGACGTGAAAGTGTCTGAAGAAGACAAGAAGAACATTATGCTGTCCGCAACATCATCCAACATGACAGGTTTGGTGGTGGGTCAGTGATGGTCTGGAGAGGCGTATCCATGGAGGGACGCACAGACCTTTACTGCCTTGGAAATGGTGCTATAACTGCCGTAAGGTATCGAGATGAAATCCTTGAACCCATTGTCAGACCCTAGATTGGTGCAGTAGGTCCTAGTTTCCTCTTAAAGCATGACAATGGCCAGTCTTATGAGTATGGAGGCAATACCCGGAGGATGAAGGAATTGAAACAATTGAATGGCCTTCACAATCCCCTAACTTAAACCCAATAGAACATCTCTGGGACATAATGTTTCGGTCCATTAGGCGCTACCAGGTTGCTCCTCAGTCTGTACAACAGCTCAGGGTTACCCTCACATAGATTTGTGAGGAAATGCCACAAGACACCATTGTGTCGTCTCATTAGGAGCATGCCGCGACATTGTCAAGCATGCATACAAGCTCATGGGGGCCACACAAGATACTGAAAAGCATTTGCAGAAAATTAAGTTTTGGAAAAAATGGACTAGCCTGCCACATCTTCATTTCACTCTGATTTTATAGTGTCGGCACAATTGAGCACTCTGTAGGCTGAAAACTTAAATTTCCATTAAAAGATTTGGCATCGTTTTGTTCCTAAGACACTGCGCTGTTGTTATCTGTATGGCTATCCAATTTCATATTGAGATCTGATGTATCTAATGTGTTTCATTAAAGTGTTCCTTTAATATTTTTAAGCAGTGGTTTAGCTAACTATTGACTGCATATATTTGAATGTTGACCCACTGTTTTTGTCGTAAAGTCCTTATGACTGCTACTTTTTTGCAAGCATCCATTTGATGCTTAATTTGTGTATTTAATTTCTGACATGGTTGTTGAGCATTGCTGGAATATGGAAAATTAGGTTTTTACCTTGTCACCAAAAAGTAATTTCTGTATGTTCCTTTAATCTCCCTTAGGGGTAATTAGAATGAAAGACAATTAATATAATGTCAGCGTTACCTTTAAAAGTAGACTTAGACAAGCCCAGCTGCTAAACAGCAAAATAGTAACTGAGACCAGCCAAGATTGCCTTTTCTCTGCCTAGGCAAAGGGAAAAGTTTGGCGCACACACTCATGCGTTGCCAACAGCATTTTTCGTTGCTCAAGCATCCCCGCCTGCTTTTTATTAATTCAGCAAAGCATTGCACATTACAAGACATGACAAAAGAGCCAGCCGGGCGCCACCAACAGCTGGGCCAAGGTCCCAGCTCACACTTTCCAGCGTCAACAGCTCTATCGAAGGACTGGGGCAAGATGAACTAGGACTGCATAGATAGATAGCAAGGCACACTAGTTTAGACAAAAAATAAGCACATAATGATAACAACCTAATGTATGATTCCCCTCACATATAAACATAATTGATAAACATTAAACAAATAAAACACTTCACATAAGCACTCACTCTTGATTGCAATTTGAGCCGAGCTTTATCTCGAAAGTCCAATAAGTACAAAGAAAGAATTCTTGGTGTTTTCCTGCCGCGGAGACACCGACCCGCAAACAATTTAGGAAGAAAAAGTGTGCCTAGACAATTCAGCCCAAGATTATATAGTTTTTTTCTGAGTATATGTCTCTTTTGGGGGTTGGATACACAAAAAACTCTTGATATGACGCTGTCTAGCTGGTTCCCACATTCAAGGAAACAAATACTTGAAATGTTTCCGTTCTTTCGATGCAACTTGGAATGCCCCCTTGCCGGCGAGCATTGGCCAATATGGAAGAACAAAGCTCCTTTTTTTTCTCTGAGCCTCGGTAGGAGCCAGTCACCTGTGGCTCCCTTCCCTTCATTTTCAAGACCATCAAGTACACCTATGCTACCATAAATATGTCATCTGACAGCTGCTTTCACTGAGCTCCTGAAGAGTTTCACTTTCAAGACTCTTTATACTAGCACACTCCTAATTCAAGCTGTTTCCTTAACTCGATAGAAGATTCTAGCGCGTTCGCGGCTGAGCCGAGATACATACACACACTTTCTCGCTTCAACACCAAAGAATTATGCAGTTTACAAGCCAATTGTCCAAAACAGAGACCTCTGGATCATTCCCGTGTCACGGTGAGAATGATGCCAGTTCCTCTTCCGCCCTCATCTTTTGTATTTGCCGGTCCACTGAATGGGGGTTGTCGCCGGTCCATGTCATCATGTTGGGTTGTTTCCTGTCTCCTGCTGCCCCCTTTCGGTTGGAGGATTCCAATCCAGACATTTCAGCAACTGTGTAGACGCTTTTGGACATACTCAAGTCAAAGCCAAAGTCAAGTTTATTGTCAATTTCTTCACGTGTTTAACATACAAAGGAATCGAAATTGCGTTTCTCACTATCCTCTGTGTTTTACATGTCCAATAACAAAGTGCAGGTGTGCAAGACGCGACAATCCTAAAAACTAGATTCTTATATATACCGTAGCAATAATGTAAAGTGCAGTATATTTGATCTACTTTGCCTAGTGTTGCTAAACTAATAACTAAAACTAAAAACAAATTACGAAAAACCAGGTAAGGCAAGATTACCCCAAGACAAGACATAAGTAGCAGCATATAACAAGACAGTCCAACAGTACGAGACAAAGCAAGACAACTCTGACTGTGGTTGTCCCAGTTGTGTGCATTTGAGGTACTTGTTATAGTTCTAAGTGTAATCGCTGGTGCAATAGAAGTACAATTATAAATAAATATGGCAGCAGCAAGTCTGTGCAAATTTTGCAAGTGCATGAGCAAAGTTTGAGTTTAGGTGGGGGGCCAGCTAGGTGTTTCTTCTGGCTGGGCTGAATGTGGGAGAGAGGAGGGGAGAGAGAGAGATTTCAGCAGTTTCACAGGTGGGAAGGGGGGAGAGTTCAGCAGTCTCAGGGCCTGGTGGATGAAGCTGTTCCTGAGTTGGGTGGTGTGGGAGCGGAGGTTCCTGTACCTCTTTCCGGACGGCAGGCGGCTGAACAGACTGTGTGCAGGGTGGCTTGTATCGGTGACAATCGTGACGGCTTTGCGGCTGAGGTGGGTGGTGTACAGCGCTTGCAGCGAGGGGAGTGGAGCACCAATAATCCTCTCAGCTGTTCTCACGATGCGTTGTAGAGCCTTCCTGTTGTAGTCAGTGCAGCTCCTGCCCCACACGGTTATGCAGCTGGTGAGGATGCGTTCGACGGTTCCTGTGTAGAATGTGGTCATGATGGGTGGCGCGGCACTTGCCCGCTTCAGTTTGCGCAGGAAGTAGAGACGCTGCTGTGCTTTCTTGGCCAGAGATGCAGTGTTGGCGGTCCAGGAGAGGTCATCGCTGATGTGCACCCCCAGGAACTTGGTGCTGCTCACCCTCTCCACTGCAGCACCATCGATGGTCAGTGGGGGGTGTTGGGTGCGGCCTCTCTGGAAGCTGACGACCAGCTCTTTGGTCTTGCTGATGTTTAGTAGGAGGTTGTTGTCTTTGCACCATCTGGTCAGAAGCTCCACTTCTTTCCTGTAGTGGGTCTCATCGCCGTTGGAGATGAGGCCCACCAGAGTTGTGTCGTCAGCAAACTTCACAAGGTGGTTGGAGCTGTGGGTTGCTGTGCAGTCGTGTGTCAGTAGGGTGAAGAGGAGGGGGCTCACGCAACATGCACCACCTGAGGCCTCTGGCTGAGGAAATCCAGCAGCCAGTTGCAGAGTGAGGTGCTGAGGCCCAGTTTGCAAGTGAGTTGTTGGGGTATTATGGTGTTGAACGCTGAGCTGAAGTCTATGAACAGCATTCTCACATATGAGTCTTTCTTGTCCAGGAGGGTGAGTACCGGGTGGAGGGCAGAGCAGATTGTGTCGTCTGTGAATCGCTTTGCCCTGTAGGCGAACTGATACGGGTCCAGGCTGGGGGGCAGGATGGATTTTATGTTTGACGGTACTAGTCGTTCAAAGCACTTCATGATGATGGGTGTCAGTGCCACCGGACTATAGTCGTTGAAGCAGGATGGGGAGGATTTCTTTGGCACAGGTATGATGGTGGCAGCTTTGAAGCTTGATGGCACAATGGCTTGCCTCAGGGAGGTTTTAAAGATGTCTGTAAAAACATCTTTCAGCTCCTCTGCACAGTCTTTCAGCACCCTGCCAGGGATGTTGTCTGGACCTGCTGCTTTCCGGGTGTTGATGGCGGAGAGTATCCTCCTCACGCTGGCAGCAGACAGGCACAGAGGCTGGTCGTGCGAAGGTGGTGGTGTTTTCTGTGGGCGGGTGGTGTTCGGTTCCTCAAAGCGTGCAAAGAAACTGTTTAGGTTGTTGAGCAGAGTGATGTCGCTCTCGCAGCTTTGTGGTGCAGGTTTGTAGTCTGTGATTGCCTGAATGCCTTGCCATAGGCTGTGTGCATTCTTGCTGTCCTTGAAGTGAGAAGTTATCTTGTTTGTGTATTCTTGTTTGGCTTTCCTGATGCCACGGGACAGGTTGGCTCTCGCTGTTCTCAGGGCTGATTTCTCCCCAGCTTTGAAGGCCTTGTCCCTGGCTTTCAACAGCTTGTGGATGTTTCCTGTTAGCCATGGCTTCTGGTTGGCCTGTGTGGTGATCCTCTTGATGTGGGTCACGTCGTCCATGCATTTGGTGATGTAGGAGGCCACCGTGTCTGTGTACTCCTCAATATCTGTGATGCCGTTGTAGGTGGCTGCTTCCTTAAAAATGTCCCAGTCTGTTAGGTCAAAGCAGTCCTGTAGGGCTGAGGTCGCCTCCTGTGGCCACACCCTTACTTCTTTCAGTGCAGGTTTGATGACTTTCACTCTTGGTCTGTATGCAGGCATTAGCATAATAGTGAAGTGGTCAGAGGCACTGATGTGGGGGAGGGGGTGGCTTTGTATGCTCCTTTGTGCTGAGTGTAAACACAGTCCAAGATATTATGTCCTCTTGTTGCAAAGTGGATTTGTTGATGAAACATTGGGAGAACAGTTTTGAGATCAGCATGGTTGAAATCCCCAGCGAGGATGATGAAGCCGTCTGGTTGTGCTGTTTGTTGTTCACTGATAGCCTGGCACAGTTCGTTCAGCGCCGCACTTCTGTTGCTGTTGTTAGTTGGGGGGATATAGGTAGCGACCAGCAGGATTGAACTTATCTCCCTTGGCAAGTAGAAGGGGCGACACTTCACGATCATGAATTCCGCCAGAGGTGAGCAGTGTTTGTATACTACAGTGGCATCACGGCACCATGCGTCGCGGATGTAAACACACGCGCCGCCACCGTGCGACCCCCCCCCCCCCCCCCCCTTTTTTTTTGCGAGAGCCCTGTCGGATCTGTAGCATGTTAGCTGCTCTAGTTGTATAGCGGAGTCCGGAATGTTACTGTTTAGCCAGGTTTCAGTGAAAACTAATACACAACAGTCACTCAGTTTTCGGTTTGCTGATCTCAGAAGTCGGATATCGTCCATTTTGTTGTCCAATGAACGAACGTTCGCCAAAAGGATAGATGGTATGGCCGGGCGAGGTGGGTTAGCTTCTAGCCTAGCTCGGATACTTCCGCGCTTGCCCCGCTTCTTAGTCCTGTGGCGCACCGCTTCCGGCGCCTCCTTTCCGGGGGAGGAGTAGCAGGCGAGTCCGGTGAATTAGCAGGCCGGCGTAGCTCCCTTAGCGAGTTCTCCAGTTCCGTGTTTAAAACTTGGCAAATGTTGCTTCTCCGGATTTGTAATGTAACCCAGCTACTTTCTTCGATGCATTGCTATTATCTAGCCTGAATTGATTTCATTTTGCACGGCTGCGCCGTCGAGTTGACCTATCGCGAGATCGACCGCGAGACGTCGTGCGCACGTCTTTTTAAACATGGCCGCGCCCGGCATTCCCTGGTGAGTTGGGTGCGGGACGGACCATAGCGGACACAGGTACGAACCTAGCCGATTTGAATCCGCGATGATCGGTTTTGACCACGACAGTAACTGTTGTGCTGCCACCATTGCAGATGTTCCGCCCTTCTTACGAGAAATTGTGCACGCCATGATTTGTTGTAAAAGAGGGACGAGGGAGTCAGCATGCTGCTTGTCACTATCACTTTAATGCCATTGTGCTATCGTGTCTGTCCTATGTATCCGATGCTTGAATGTGTAACGGAGTACTCTTGTGCAGTGACAACCTGCTATCGAAAACCCTAGGATTTTATTTAATGTACACGACAATCATGATCATGATGATATAATGATTTATCAAGTGACATTTTAGAATGCTTTTTTTACATGGTGAATTATGTGTAATGGTAGATCATCATAATACGTATCGCTGGTCCTGTTTTATACTGGCCAGGTTCCAGTTGATGGCGAGCTAAACCCACGAGCGAACTGACCAGAGTGCGTTCACCTGCCTTGTGACTCACTAACTGAGTGAGCCAACCAACTACTGCCTGTGCACATTGTATATATTGTATATATTCCGTTGTATTATTTCGTTGTCTTCACTGTACATAATAACAACACCTTTCTGACTATATGCATTCCGTTTCATCATTGAGCACCTCACTTTCCTCCTAACCGAGCCAAGATCTTCTGCACTAGCCTAAGTTAGAATTCAATACCAACATCCTAATTCATATTACAGCATAACAAGTGCTACAGTAAGAAGACCTGTCGACTGTACACGTATTGTGGCGTAAACTGACCGGAAAAACTTTCAGACACACACTTGTTTGACGAACAAAACAACGAAAACAACGCATTGTTGGAAGAGCGAGTGGCCGCTGCGTCTACACGCTTTTTCTTGGAGGAAAAAAAAAAAAAGTACACATTAGAAACGTTCTTCTTTTTACACCATTATATAGCACACTGACTTTTATTGTTACATTCATTTGATCTTTTAACTCCTACATCATAAGGTACAATATTTCAGTATTCTATTGTTTGCGCCTGTATGTGTGTGTCCCTCCCCACCGTCCCGGACCTGTGGACGCCAATCACATATGTGTATTCGAGGTTGAGCATTGAACAATGCGTTCTGGAGGATTTTCCCTCCACTCCTTGTTTTTATGGCGCCTGTCTCTTTTATTATTGCAGCAAGTGAGTCCCTGACCGTCTAGTCCTCAATACATATGATAATTGGTGACCTATTGATACTTTGTGTCTTTGTGTTACTGGTTGTATCACCAAGACATATGACTGCACTAGATGTTGACCTCCCAGGCTGCCTCTACAGAAAGTTGCTGCTCTGAATTTTACTTGCCACTCAAACTATATGAGACTACATTCCTTCACTCCCAACCTGGTTAAAAAAAACATTTGAAGAAGGCGATAGACAGCATCAAAGTACAATTTGTACTTGAGAGGATCCATGACCTTCCCTGTTCCAGAAGGACTGGGAAGCCACTGACCCTTGGCGAATTCAAATGAAATGAACTACATTTGTGATTTCACTGAATTGCGGTATGACATGAGTGCCAGGGGAAGCACATCCACTCATGTCTATTTGTCAACATGCAAACCTGCTTGATTAACACACCAACCTTGATACAAGAACAATGACTTCTCTTGGTTAAGAAAATAACAGCAGTCAACAGGAAATTGTTGTCATGGGATGTGGATGCCAGTTGCCAGCTGTCACATTTATGACATACAAATTTAACAGTAATATGAGGATAACATTAATGCATAGTTAAAATAAATGTCTGATTAAAACAAATACAATGATTCCTCATTTTTCGCGGTTAATGAGGATTGGAATTCCCCTGCTAAAAGTAAAACCCACGAAGTAGCACCCCCACTTTTCAAATTTAAAAAAGTATTGTGGCGGCCACTAGGACCATGTCTCTCACCCAGTAGACATGTTGCAATGAATCTTTGATGGTTTGACCCTGCTGGCTTTGTCTTTGCTGACTTGGACAGTGTTGTATGAGTTTTGTGATGGCATGCGAAGAGTAAAGGTGTACAGTAGCACAGCAACGTGTGGTTTCTCCATCTTGCCACATTGGTGACCCCGACGTGATGCTTGACCCCGGACGGGTCGTCTTGCCACATAGGTGAGCCCAGAAGTTAGAATGTTCAGCAAGCTGTTGAAGAGGTTTTTCTGCTACATGGGTGGGACGTTAGAACGTTTCAGCAAGCTGTTAAAGAGGCGTCTTCCTCTGCCACATAGCCCCAATACTCGCAATCGGCAGCCGTCATGACATCAGCGAAAGTGCCTGAGTTCTGGCAGAGCAATTCGGCTGCGTGGTTGCAGCTTACTGAGGCGCTGTTCCACTTGCAAGGAATCACCGCAGACGTCGCACACGGTCGTGGCATCCGTCGACCAGACTACTACACGTCGGTGTTATGGGTGGGGTCACTCGGGTCTTGCTCTCTGTTGTGTTTCTTTTTTTCCCTGTGTTCCCTGCCATCTTCTGTTTAGGTGTGCCCCAGCAGTGCACTAATTGGTCAGCTCCAGGAAGGCCCACGATTGGCTGCTGCTGATTGGAGGTCGCACACCTGCCATATATTAAGAGGAGACGGCAGACAACCTTTGTCTCTCCTTCGCTTCCAACCAGCCACACATTTGTACCAATTGTCTTGAAACTGAGCAGTAGGGGTGAATCGCCGTTTTTGTTGTACATTTTCTTTCCTCCTGTTTTTGGAGCTAGGGAGGTAAGCTTATTGTCTTTTGGATGTTTTGTTTGCTAGGTTAGTTTGGTTATTGCAGAGATTGTTTTGTTTGTTATTTTGGCCTTGGTTCACCCTGAGTTAATTGCTCCACTCTTTTAGTAACCCTTTTGTAAATAAATGTATCTTTTGTTTTCCAAACCTTTGGGTTATTGGCTGGCTGCTTGGGAGTTGGGGAAGGCGGGGCCCATTACTCATGTTATGTCCTAGACCCTAGACTGGGACGTAACATTGATTGGGGGCTCGTCCGGCTTCTTGTCGCGCTTCGTTTTCGGTGGATTTTGGTGTGTGTTCTCGTTTCCGTTCTCTCTGGTTGGAAGTTTTTGTTTTGGTGTGTGGGGGGAGATTATGGAGTTTTCGTTGGAGTTTGTGGCCAGTCCGTCGTTAGAAAGACTCGTTGAATGCAGGAAAGCAGATTTAGTGGCTGTTGCGGAATATTACAGGGTAAAAGTGCCCTACAGTATGAAAAAAGCGGAGTTTAAACAGTTGCTGTGTGCGGAGTTGGCGGAACGGGGCGTCCTACCTAAATCGGAGGTTGGTGCGGCGGACGCGGATGGTGACGCATTGGAAGCGAAGGAGACAGTAGCTAAGGCGGCTGCTCCGCTCGCTGCGGGGGTGGCTCCTGGGCCGCTCACAGATCCTCACATGGGTAACATGTCCACGGAGGATCTCCGCCTAACCCTCCAGATTAAAGAGGTAGAAACTAAAAACAAGCAGCTCGAGCTGCAAGCCATGCATTTGCGCATTAGGGTGCTGGAGCTGGAGAAAAGCGCTCTTGCAGCCCCCCCACCGGTGTCTCCTGTTGGCCTAGCACTGGATCTACTCCTGCTTTTGATATCGGTAGGCACATTCGTTTAGTCCCTCCGTTTCGTGAGTCCGAGGTGGACTCGTATTTCAGCGCGTTTGAGCGCATAGCTGCTGCCCTGAGTTGGCTCAAAGAGTTCTGGTCACTTATGCTCCGGTGTAACCTTGTGGGGAAAGCCCAAGAGGTTTGTGCCAGTCTGTCGATTGAGGATAGCCTTGATTACAGCAAATTGAAAAAGACGGTGTTGCAGGCTTATGAGTTAGTCCCCGAAGCATACCGTCAGAAATTTAGAAATAGTAAAAAAACTGCTAACCAGACGTACGTAGAGTTCATGCGCGACAAGAGCGTGTTGTTTGACAAGTGGTGTCAAGCCAGTACTGTTAAGTCTATGGCGGAGTTGAGAGAGTTAATTTTGCTCGAAGAATTTAAAGAGTGTCTGCCCGAGCGGATTGTCGTTTATTTAAACGAACAAAAGGTAACCTCGGTAACAAAAGCCGCAGTTTTGGCTGACGAGTTTATTTTAATGCACAAAAGTGTTTTTTCTTCACCGGAGCGCAGAAACCGCTCACCAAAGCTGACGCGTAAAAGCCCTTCACCAGCTGCTGCGGGTGAGAGCCGCGAGTGTTTTTACTGCCATGAGCCAGGCCATTTGATCGCTCACTGTCCGGTGCTTAAGAAAAAAAATGCTAAACCTTCCGCGGGTGTGGGTTTTATCAACACGGTGTCCCCACCTGTGCGTCAGTCACGCTGCGCCTTTACCTGAGTTTGAGGTGAACGCAGCGGTGGACTCTCGTTTCAAGCCGTTCGTTTCTCGCGGGTTTGTTTCTTTAACAGACAAGGGCACTGATAAAGTACCGGTGACAATTCTCCGTGACACTGCCGCCTGTCATTCGTTATGCTGTCTAGTGTGTTGCCGCTCTCGAGGGAGACTTCGAGTTGTGCTGATTTAGTTGTGTGGGGAATTAAGATGAGTACAGTTATTGCTCCCCTCCACATGGTCCATTTGCATTCACCACTCGTGTCGGGACATGTCAAAGTTGCCGTGCTCCCACGGTTTCCGATCAGTGGCGTCTCGTTTATTTTGGGAATCGACTTGGCCGGAGGAAATGTGTTTCCTCTGCCCGAAGTCGTTACGGATCCCATTTCGGTTTCGTCTGTTTGCTGTCCCACCCTTGATTCTTCGTCTGTGCAAAAGGTATTTCCTGTGTGTGCCTTTACGCGCGCCCAGGCTCGAAAATTGGGTGAAACGGTGGATTTGTCTGAGTCTTTTATGGCTACGTTAGGTGAGGGTGAGCCCTCTGTTTCGGTGTCTCCCACTACTGATCGCACGCGGGTGAAATGTGTCTACGAGCCTGTCGTTTTTCCAGCAGACGCAGAGCTAAGTTTGAATGTATCAAGAGAAATGTTGATTGATGCGCAGAGAAGTGATCCGGGCGGGGCCCATTACTCATGTTATGTCCTAGACCCTAGACTGGGACGTAACAGTCGGGTAATGCAACAGGCTTGTACCGGGTCAGCCTGCTTCCGGGAATTCCGGTGGTCCCGGCCAGCACCCTGCCAAGGGTCCTCTCGCCCCAGTCCCTCTGTCCTCCCGGGATCAAGCCAGCCAATAACAGGCTGGTACAGGTGCTGGTGAGAACGGCTGGTGCAGTCCAGTTCCGGATTCCCGGGGCGTCAACCGGGATCGTCCAGCCGGTGTGGTTTCTTTGTCTTGCCACATTAGTGACTCCAACGTGTTGGGTGACCCTGGACGGGCACAGGGTTGTTGTTGTTTTTTTTTTGTTTTTTTTAATGTGAAAGGTAGTCATACTATACATATACTTTAACACAAATAATACTGCAATACACATATTTACTTCAATCTAAAATGATTAAACCTAAATACACTGTGCACTGTAACTGAGCAGTTAGCCCTTTCATTTGAAGACTCACGCAGCTGTGTTCTAATTGGCACCGAATGTTGATCTGTACATGATAACAATGGAGAGTTTACACTTGAAATACAGTTATATTTTAAAAGAAATCTAGGTAAGATATTTTCAACGCTCTGGTGAATGTCTGGTCCATTGTGTTTCTGCTCGACAGTTTGTGTGCGTGCGTGTGCCTACTGCCGTGTGTGCCTTTTCTGTGGGTGCGTTTAATGAATAACACGGCAAATGCAAGAGTTGGTCAGGAGTAGATTAAAACTCCACAGGGACCTGCCATGTAACTTATTTAGCGCACCCCGGCACAGGTTGTTGTCAACAGGCAGAGGAGCAAAGAAGATGTTCCCCAGATGGTTGAAGATTTCTTACCTAGATTTCTTTTTAAATATAATGGTATTTAAAATGGTATTTCAAGTGTAAACTCTCCAGTGTTACATTTTTCATTATGTACATCAACGTCCAGGCCGCTGCAAAGATGACCGCAGCTGCACAAGACTTCAAAGGAAAGGGGGAACTGTTCACTTACTGTACAGTGTATAAGATTTAATCATTTAAGACTTAAGTAAATGTGTGTGCTGTAGTAGTTCCATGTCTAAGGATCAATCTTCACCTCAGAATGGTGTCACTACAGGAAACTCATAATTATACAAGGAGTCGTTTTGGTAAGATTACTGGGTTTGGGTTTATATATATATATATATATATATATATATATATATATATATATATATATATACAGTGGGCCCCCGGGTTACGAACTTAATCCGTTCAGCGGCTACGCTCGTATCTCGAATTGCTCGTATAGCGGGCAATCCAAACCCATGTTAATTCGTGAATGCGTGCAACGCGCGCAGAAGCCTTAGGTAAAATCATCACGCTGTATACATATATTAATATTAAGTGACATAATCTAGTGTACAGTTGCATTGAATAACAAATACAAAGGAAAAATGACTTTTACCTTTGGAAAGACGTGACTTGTGCTGTGATAAGCAGAGATGAGCAGAGATGAATGCTCGAAGTCAATACGGTAAATCAGATATGCTATTGGTCTTACAGTGTCAAAGTAACTTTTTCAGTCAGGGTTTTCTCTACTTCCTTCCATCCCAACCAGCTGTGCCATCAAGCTAGATAAAGGCGTTCGGCCAGTAGCATATCGGCACTTCTGTGATTGACGTGTGACGCCGGCCAATAGCATCTCCGTGAGTGAGACCGGGTGACCTTAATCGACCAATAGCATATTGGCGTCTCCTTGACTGACTGATAATTATTCGCACTTTTTTTTTTTAAACGGTTGGAATGTATTGACATCTTATTGATTAAAACACATTTAAACCTGTGACGATTTTTTGTTCTGCAATCGGCACCCTTAATTTCATGTCAGATATCTTACCCGACGTGAATTGAGCTGGGTGGAGGCGGAGGGGAGGTTGTGTGTGTTGTATTTACTAGGCACCACACTTATGGCTTGTTCGAGCGTCAGTTCACCGTTGGTTACAACTCACAGAATTGCAAGAATGGCGCTGTCCCAAAGCATGTCGGGAGGTCGCCGACTAACATGACATGCAGTTTTGTCAAGCAACCATTATATGGCACTGTAATACCAGCCGTAACAGGGTTCAGAGATTAACCTCTTGAGTTAATACGGTAACGCATATAGGCTATTGGTCTTACAGTGTTACAGTAACTCTTTCAGTCATGGTGCAAATCACGGAGATACTAAAACATCATCCTCTTATTTCTTCCTTTACCGCTGCTAGTAATTTTAGAAGCTATGTCTAACAGATAAAGTTTGCAAAGTCTTCAAAACATTCCGTTTTTCACTCATTTTGTCTACTTCCTTCCATCCTGTCCCATCAAGCTAGATAAAGGCGTTCGGCCAATAGCATATCGGCATTTCTGTGATTGACGTGTGACGCTGGCCAATAGCATCTCCGTGAGTGAGACCGGGTGACCTTAATCGACCAATAGCATATTGGCGTCTCCTTGACTGACTGATAATTATTCGCACTT